>NC_142540.1:24650000-24762500 GCF_056151865.1 Erythranthe guttata | reverse complement strand
CTCGTCTATAAAAGAATTCCATAGCTCTTCTCCTCAACCATCAGACAAAATTGAGAATTCCATCAATTACAGATTTACTTAGTGAGTTGTGATATTAGAGAGATAGAGAGAAGAAGGTGTGCTACGAATAAAGTTCTCACAAGGAGATTCGAAGGAGGCCGGGCTAGGCTCGGCTTGTAGATTGGTCATCGTCTCTATCGAAATCCATGGCGAACGGTATGTCGATAATCTCTATTACGTGATTATATTCTTAAGATGAATTTGATTTCAAGATTATGTGATTAAGGTTTTCCGCATAAAATTAAATAAAAGTCTTTCAATTGGTATCATAGCAGGGTTTTGAAATCGATTCATCTTAGAACTTAAAATTAATTGTTATATGAATATTTTGTTATATAATTGTATCGACTTTTCTCTGTTTCTAAAAATCCGAAAACCACAATTTCGTGACTATCAAAACTTAGTCTGTACCCATCCAGTATTATATATGTTTATGGCTGTTGATTGAATTTATATTATATATATATGGTACATAGTGATGTATGTGTGATATGTGTACAGCGTGATGTGTGTATTGAATATGTGGGTCTCACACTCACTTGAAGTTCATGTATTTCTTTTACCCGAATTCTGCATATGCGTATAGAAACAAATTACATATAATTATTTTATACATGTGATTTGCTGCATATGTATTTGTATGTATATATCTACACAACAATTATATCTTAACTATTTTATTGATGATATAATCATGTCTTACCAATAAAAATTACACAGCACATTTATGCAGTTTTGTGCACCGAGCTTATGTGATTTAGATTATTAAGCATATATGTGCATTATGTTAATAATTTATGCAGTAAATTACCTTTGTTATTTCTGGAAAATGTGTTGTTACTGTTATTATTATATCACTCAAATAAAATAACGAGAATATTATTAGTTTTATATTTATGCAAATTTACTAATCTTGTAGTTGCTAAAGTGACCTAGATTAGTAAAATCTAATAACTATAAGAACTATATGAAAGTTTAATCATTTACATGATATTAAAGATTATAATATTCTCAAATTGCAGTCATAATTAAGAAATTGAGACTAGCTCAAAGGATAGTCGATTTTAATTAATTATGAACTGGGTAGGGTATCATAATTTGTATTACTTAGCAATTAGAATTGTTTACCTAAAGGTAACATGAATAATTGTCGAGTGAGACAAATTAAGTTAGACCCTACTTAGGTGTTATAAACGATCATTTACACCAACATAGAGTGAACAATAGGTATGCTGTATTTCACCCAAAGGCGAACTTGTAGTGATATCAATAGTTCATCTTATTTGACTCAAGGTCTTATGTGAGCATCCTTTTATCTTTACCTTATTATATTTGCTATTTTTATTTCAGTTGCTATTCCTACTTTATTGTACTCGCATGCTTCTGGTATTAAGACTCTCAGTGGGTCAAATTTCTCCGAATGGTATGAACAAATTCAATTCACCTTGGGTGTTATGGATTTGGACCTAACATTGCTTACTGAAAAACCTGGGGAAATAACGGATGCTAACAGTGAGGAAGAAGTTAGCCTAATTGAAGCCTGGACCAAGTCCAATAGGCTTAGTCTTATGTTTATTAGAATGACCGTTGCTAATAACATTAAGACTTCTCTTCCCGAGGTTGACAATGCTATGGAACTGTTAACGGCTATTAAAGAACGCTTTAAATCAGCGGACAAGTCGTTAGCAGGGACACTCATGGCTGAATTGACTACCATGAAATATGGTGGTGATAAGGGAATTCAGGAACACATCCTGAATATGACTGATAAGGCTGCCAAACTTGGAGCTCTTGGCATGAAAGTGGAAGAGTCCTTCCTTGTGCAATTTATCCTTAACTCACTTCCATCAAAGTTCGGCCCATTCAAAATCCACTATAATACTCAAAAAGATAAGTGGAATTTGAATGAGCTGACTAGTATGTGTATTCAAGAGGAAGTGAGATTAAAGTAAGAAGGAAATCACTTTGCATTGGCTGTAACTCATGGAAGTATGAAGAAGAAAGGGAAATTTGTGAAGAGTGGAAAGAAATTCGCACCAAACAAAAGATATGAACCTGGTGAAAGTAGTCAGGGTCATGGAAAGGCTTTTGTTGTCACCTGTTACTTTTGTAACAAGAAGGGACACGTAAAGAAGGACTGTGAGAAACGTAAGGCTTGGTTCGAAAAGAAAGGTATTCATCTTTCTTTTGTATGTTATGAATCAAATCTTATTGAAGTTCCTTCTTACACTTGGTGGCTTGATTCTGGTGCTACAACTCATATCACAAATTCATTACAGGGATTCCTTACAACTCGGAAACCGGAGGAAAGTGAAAAGTACATCTATATGGGGAACCGTCTCAAATCTAAAGTGGCGTTTGTTGGCACTTATCGCCTCATATTAGAGACGGGTCATAAGATGGATCTTGAAAACACTTTTTATGTACCTTCGTTTTCTAGGAATTTGGTTTCTTTGTCAAAAGTGGATGTGTGTGGTTATTCAGCTTTAATTGGTTGTGGAAAACTCAGTTTTATGTTTAATTCAATAATAATTGGTTCCGGTATTTTATGTGATAGTTTATATAAAATATCTTTGAATCGTGAGTTTGAACAATCATTATTAACCACTCATTCGGAAGTTGGCGTAAAGCGAAGCCTAAATAACGAAAATTCTTCTATCTTGTGGCATAAACGTTTGGGGTACATCTCCAAGGAAAGAATCGAAAGATTGGTAAAAACTGGAATTTTGGAAAATCTAGACTTTACTGATTTTCAAATGTGTGTTGATTGCATTAAGGGTAAGCAAACCAAACACAATAAAAGGGGTGCCACAAGAAGTAAAGAGCTTCTTGAGTTAATCCATACAGATATCTGCTCACTACCTATTCCATGTTTTAGTGGAGAAAAGTATTTTATCACCTTTATTGATGATCTATCTCGTTATGGTTATCTCTATCTAATTCATGAAAAATCTCAAGCCGTTGACATGCTTGAGGTGTTTGTTACGGAAGTGGAAAGACAATTAGATAGAAAAATTAAAGTTATACGATCAGATCGGGGTGGGGAATACTATGGTAGATATGATGAGTCGGGACAAAATCCTGGCCCATTTGCTAAATTCTTAGAAAATCGTGGTATTTGTGCTCAATACACAATGCCTGGAACACCACAGCAAAATGGAGTTGCTGAACGTCGTAATCGTACTCTCATGGATATGGTTAGGAGTATGTTAAGTAATTCAACTGTACCCATTTCATTTTGGAATGAAGCCTTGAAAACCGCTATATATGTATATCTTAAACCGGGTTCCCAGTAAGGCGGTCCCAACAACTCCTTACGAGTTGTGGACTGGTAGGAAACCTAGTTTAAGACATTTACATGTTTGGGGTTGTCCAGCAGAGGCTAGAATATACAATCCAAATGAAAAGAAATTGGACCCTAGAACAATTTCTGGATATTTTATTGGTTATCCACTAAAGTCAAAAGGGTACAGATTTTATTGTCCTAACCATACTACGAGGATAGTTGAAACTGGAAACGCCAAATTCTTAGAGAATGGTGAAGTTAGTGGGAGTCTTGAATCAAGAAAGGTAGAACTTGAGGAAATTAGGGTGGATATTTTACCATCTTATTTCCCTCAAGATAACGTTACTCTTCAACCTATACAGCAGGTTGATGAAACAAATGATTCGCCACTCCATTCACCACTTCATGAAGATGTTATTATTGGCAATAATGTAGAACCACCACAACCGGTAGCTTTGAGGAAATCTCAAAGGGAAAGGAAATCTGCCATATCCGATGATTATGTGGTGTATCTACAAGAATCAGATTTTGATATTGGTATTCAAAATGATCCAGTTTCATATTCACAAGCCATGAAAAGTAAAGATTCTAATAAATGGATTGATGCTATGAATGAAGAGTTGAAATCAATGGACTATAACGGTGTCTGGGATCTTGTCGAATTGCCTAAGAACAGTAAGAAAGTCGGTTGTAGATGGGTCTTTAAGACCAAACGTGACTCTAAGGGCAATATCGAAAGATTTAAAGCCAGATTAGTGGCCAAAGGTTTCACTCAAAAAGAAGGCATTGATTATAGAGAAACTTTCTCTCCAGTATCTAAGAAAGACTCTCTTAGAATCGTTATGGCTCTTGTAGCTCATTATGATTTGGAGTTACACCAAATGGACGTGAAAACCGCTTTTCTGAATGGGGATTTAGATGAAGATATCTATATGGACCAGCCTGAAGGATTTGCAAAACAAGGAAATGAACACTTGGCTTGTAAATTAAAGAAATCCATATATGGACTTAAACAAGCTTCTAGACAATGGTATATAAAATTCAATGATACCATTACTTCCTTTGGATTTAAGGAAAACACTGTTGATCAGTGTATATATCTAAAGGTCAGTGGGAGCAAGTTTATCTTTTTAGTCTTGTATGTGGATGACATTTTACTAGCAAGTAGTGATCTTGGTTTGCTTCACGAAACTAAGAATTATCTTTCCAAGAATTTTAAGATGGTTGATATGGGTGAGGCAAATTATGTTATTGGGATAGAGATCTTTAGAGATCGATCTCGAGGATTGTTAGGCTTGTCTCAGAAAGGATATATCAATCGAGTTCTTGAAAGATTTAATATGCAGTTTTGTTCAGCCATTAATGCTCATATCACGAAAGGTGATAAATTAAGTGAAAAGCAATGTCCAAAGAATGATTTGGAAAATGAGAAAATGAAATTGATTCCATATGCATCAGCAGTTGGAAGTTTGATGTATGCACAGACGTGTACTAGACCAGATATTAGTTATGCAGTGGGAGTACTTGGTAGATATCAAAGTAATCTGGGAATAGAACATTGGAAAGCAGCAAAGAAGGTTATGAGGTATCTTCAAGGAACAAAGGATTACATGCTTACTTATAGGAGATCGGACCAATTAGAGGTTATCGGTTATTCAGACTCCGATTTTGCTGGTTGTGTAGATAGTAGAAAGTCCACATCGGGCTTTGTATTTCTACTAGCTGGTGGAGCAATATCTTGGAAGAGCGTAAAGCAAAGTATTATTGCTTCTTCCACAATGGAGGCTGAGTTTGTAGCATGTTTTGAGGCCTCGAGTCATGCACTGTGGTTGCGAAATTTTATCTTAGGGCTTAAGGCTGTTGACTCAATTGCTAAGCCTTTGAAGATATATTGTGATAACACCGCAGCCGTTTTCTTCTCTAAGAATGGAAAGTATTCAAGTGGATCCAAGTACATGGATCTTAAGTACTTGGTTGTTAAAGAAAGAGTCCATAAACAACAAGTGTCAATAGAAAATTTAAGTACAACTCTTATGGTTGCTGATCCATTAGCCAAGGGATTGCCTATAAAGACATATGATGAACATGTTATTAGAATGGGTCTTTTGAGCAATCCATGATTTGATGAGTTATGATTATGTAATTGACACTTAATTTATTTAATCAAATGTTTCTGTTTTTCGTGTTTCCTATTATGTGTGCACATATTATATTTGGATTTAACAGGATTTGTCCTAACAAGACAAAATTAAAGGGGCTATTATGGATTAGAATAGTAAGGGTTATTAGTGGCGTGATACATAGAAGGGAATATGATGAATGAATCATATAACCGCTATGATTCACATTAATAACTCAAACTAGTTCTAGTATTAAAGTACTCTATTTACCTATTTTGGTAATCATCTTAATTTTCTTTTAAAAATCGTGATCACGTGTCAAATGTTTTGTATGAAGAACCCACCGAGTCAAATATTTTTTAAACTTATTAGTCTTAATCGATTCAGTGGACCAAGTGGGAGAATGTTAGTTTTACGTTTTTTAACGTTTTATTTTTCGGTCCACTAATCTTTATTTTAATTAATTAAATTGTGGGTAATTCAAATTATGGTATTAAGGTGATTTTATGGTAATTGATTTGTAACGTTGAAGGCAATAAACGACCATGATGGGTGGGATTTGTCTTCTGCCGTTACAAATCAATCGTGGCCCTCTTCTCTCGTCTATAAAAGAAATCCATAGCTCTTCTCCTCAACCATCAGACAAAATTGAGAATTCCATCAATTACAGAAATACTTAGTGAGTTGTGATATTAGAGAGATAGAGAGAAGAAGGTGTGCTACGAATAAAGTTCTCACAAGGAGATTCGAAGGAGGCCTGGCTAGGCTCGGCTTGTAGATTGGTCATCG
Source organism: Erythranthe guttata (assembly GCF_056151865.1). Lineage (NCBI taxonomy): Eukaryota > Viridiplantae > Streptophyta > Magnoliopsida > Lamiales > Phrymaceae > Erythranthe > Erythranthe guttata. The sequence goes on along the minus strand of NC_142540.1, from coordinate 24,756,245 downwards.
TCTCTATCGAAATCCATGGCGAACGGTATGTCGATAATCTCTATTACGTGATTATATTCTTAAGATGAATTTGATTTCAAGATTCTGTGATTAAGGTTTTCCGCATAAAATTAAATTAGAGTCTTTCATATAGTACATGGGTGAAAATTGTATTTTACCCTAAAATTTAAAACATAACACTCTAATAATTATTGGATCATATAAAGTTGAAAGTAACTAAAATTATATTATGAGGAGTAAAATAAAATAGTAATATATATTGTATAATAATGAATCAAAATATATATTAAGAAATTAATGAATTAAAATAAATTTAAATACTTAAGATTATTATTAGCTGTGTATTGATTTTTTACAATTTATCGATAGGAATACATTCGATTAATTGGTCCAACAACAATTAGATATTACTTATTAAATATGTACCCAACGCAAGATAATATTTTTAAATTTTGTAATATTGCATTTTTCAGTAGATATTTTTAGTTGTATAATTTAATTATTCTTTTAATTATTCCTTTCAATAAAAGAGAATTTTTGAAGGTATTAGAATTCAAATTACAATTTAAATTGTGCTTGAGGGGGTAAGTGTTACAAATGTTACTTTAAGGAGTAAGTGTTATAGATGGTGCACTATAAGCCTTAGGGGAGTGAACTGTATTTAACCCTAAAATTTAATAACAAAGTAATACCAGTTGTTTACTTTTTTTTATTGTACATGTTGTACATAGAGCTAATTTCGCGTTATACAAAGTAAGGGCAAATTATGGCCACGCCCTAAGGTAAGATCAAATTACGAAAAATCCCCTCAAGTTTGTGTAATTACAGGCAACCCCATCAACTATGTATTATCTTACGAAAAATCCCTCCAGTTGGTATAGGGGCGTTCATTCGGCAAAATTGTACTGAAATTTCGGTACGCCAAAATTTCATGCCGTTTAGTGTTCGGTTCGGAAACTAACCGTATTATAAAATATATTTAAAAAAATATTTTTTTTAATTAATTTTTGTTTGAAAACTAATATTACATATATAAATATAAAATAATAAAAAACAAAATATCACACCGACTTACCGGTTAGATAATCGGCAAGTACCGAATTTTCGATCGATTTACCGACTGGATGAGCACCCCTAGGTAAATTTAAAATCGCAAGAGTGGACGTGAAAGAGAATACATAGATGAGGGGATGATTGTAATTGTGCAAACAAAAAGAAAATTTTCATAATTTAACCTTACCTCGGGGCCGTAATTTGCGCTACATAGTAATTCCGGTTTTGTTCGTATTGTGAAATCATTTGATGTTTTTTTTATATAATGAAAATCCTCATATTATTTTAATTTTTATAAATTAATTTTATTTTTGGCGAAAAAGTTTTTATTTCATTAAATACTTATGAAAGTACAAGGAGGCCTCGTTAAAAACTTTGTGGGTCCACACAAGGAAAAGAGTACCCCTAAATCGAAGGAATAAAAACGGGGTATAGAGAAACTATACAATCTATTACAAATAGGCCCAAAAGGAGGGCTAAAAATGCAATAAATAAAAATTCTAAAACAATAGAAACCAAAAGAGCTAAAAGTTCTAAAATTGCAAAGGAAATCCCAGGCGTCAGGCGGGGGTGAATATGATAATAGCAGAACCTGCAGCTCCCTGCAGAAATCCAGCGCCAGTTCCAGAATTTGCAAAAAAAAACCCCGTTTTTACAGGCACCCCCGTCAACTATGTATTATCTTACGAAAAATCCCTCCAGTTGGTATAGGGGTGTTCATTCGGAAAAATTATACTGAAATTTTGGTGTACCAAAATTTCATACCGTTAGCGTTCGGTTCGGAAACTAACCGAATTATCAAAAATATTTAAAAAAAAAAAATTATTTTTAATTAATTTTTGTTTGAAAACTAATATTACATATATAAATATAAAGGGAAAATTGGCTGGACCCCCCTCATTTGGAACTTATATGGAGGGGGTCTATATTATTAGTTGATTATAGCTATAGGTCCCTTGACTAAAATTTTAATATAGATTAAGTTAAATTGTTACTCTACTGACATATTTACCATCAGTTACTATTTATATTAAGATAATTAATTATGGAAAATATAAACAAAATCCCACATTTCACTCTATCTCTCTTCCAATTCCCCTATATCTCACGCCTCTCTCCCCCCACGTCTCTCTCTCTTTTCCCTTTTTTTTTTTATATATTTTTTTTCTCTTTTTGCCTCACGGCTCTCCCCCCCTAAGCTGTATCAACAAAGTGCTACTTGCAATAGCAAAATGCAAAATACAGTTTAGCAACATACAAACTGCAATTTGTAACAGCAAAAATAAGTTGAATATGGAATCACCTAGCATATGTCAATTTTTTTTTTTACAAATTAAATGTCTTTCCACAGCAACAAAATATGGAACTAATGATAATTTTCTCAAACATCAAGACTCCAAGTTTATTTTTCCTCGAATAATATAAAATCGGTTTAAACGATAAAATATGAAATAAAAGATGATATAACAAACCAACAAACTAATTTTTATTTAGGAATAAATCAGTACATTAAACACAAAATATTGTAAGATACAAATAAATAAATACAAGCAGTGTTGCAAGATTGTCGACGAACAGACTACAATCTATCATAAATGACTCTGGCTGGGGTGATGTCATAACATACATAATCTCGACGTCCGACTGAATTCACAACTTCATAACGTCCTCTTCTAGAAACTTGATCGTGTAAGTAGCATCAACCACTAATGAATCTCTTGTTTGCTTTCTTCTGGCCTATAGTCGTAGCGACGGTAAATTGCAAGTTCAATCAAAAGAGCTTTCCAATTATAATATGAACAAATTTGCATCAATGCATCATACAATCCCTTTACCAAAATACAATGCTCGAAGTTGCAACAACGAGATGCAAAAATATAAGGGTGAATTACAGTTTGCACCCATGTACTATCGAAAAGGTCGCATTTACCCCCCTGTACTATCAAAATCTACAAATACCCCCCTGCTTTTAACAGTCAATGGTCAGACATTTGACAGTGTTAACTTTTACTGTGCAATTACTCTTCTACCCTCGTTTTTACGTCTGATAAGTGTCGAAATTTCTCCAAGTCCTTTCATTCCCTCACAACAACACACACTCACTCCCTGCCTCCCGTTTCGAATTTTCATAAGGTAAAAAGCCTCACAAAAATCTCCCATTCTCTCCGAGTTTTCGCGAAATTGGTTTGAAGAACTACTGTATGAGTGCATTCGAAGGACACTTACTGTAGAAGAAGGTAAGATTTTCAATTTTAGGGGTTTTCTCAACTAAGCCATGAACTTGTGTGGGTACAATGAATTTTTTTGAGGGATTCCTGAATTCGATGAGCTTCGAAGGTTTAGGGTATGTTTTTGAGTAAAATTTAGGTTGTTTTTTTTTTTGTTTTATTTATTTATAATTGTTGTCGATTTTTACTGTTCGTTAAAATTAAGACTTGTGTCGATTTTTACTATTCGTTGAAATTATGACTGATCTAGTTCGAAATGAGGGATTTTTTAGTTTTTTTATGGGATTTTATTGATTGAATTATTTTTTTATCCACCGGGGAGGGAAATTCACAGTTGATGGTTTTGACTACATTGGAGGGATGACATTGGAGTTGATGGTTCCAGAAAAATAATACATATAATGTTTGGATCTAAGACACGATTGCTGAGAATTTGAACCAGTAGAAGACATTTTAGCTTGAAAAAAAATAAAGGAAACGAAGCTAGAAAAAAAATAGGAATTGAGGTTGAATAAAATGCAGAATTGAGGGAGAAAAGAAAACAGGAGAAAAAACGAGAAAAAGAGGAAAAAAAGAGAAAAAACGAAGAGAAAAGAAAACAAGAGAAAAAATGATAAAAAAGGAAAAAAGGAGAAAAACGAGGAGAAAAGAAAATAGGAGAAAAAACGAGAAAAAAAGAGGAAAAAAGGGAGAAAAAACGAGTTGAAAAGGTGAAATTTTTGGTGAGAAAAAATGGGCAAGAGTATGCAGCATTTATATAGTGATTTTTGGGGTTATTTTCGTCAAAAAAAAGCCAACGGCTCTATGAAACGGTCGGTCAACGCGTTTGACAAACGGAGTCAACAGTCAGTGCTAATGGCAGGGGGGTATTTGTAGATTTTGATAGTATATGGGGGTGAATGCGACCTTTTCGATACTACAGGGGTGCAAACTGTAATTTACCCAAAATATAATTACTATTGCAATATGCAATATCAAATATATTATGAAATGGCAAAATACAAAAAAAAAAAAAATACAAAAAAAAAGCCATACACACATTTTTGCAACAACATAACATATTAACTTTAACACGAGTTTAGAAAACAAACCAAAAAATATGTGAAAGTTTCCATAGCATATTTGATACCTGGGACTTGGAACTGGCATTTGCTCTTTTTCTTCTAGTCAACACTGATGTTTCACCTTGTCTTTCTGGATTGCTAGAGGCGTGAAATTGTGTATTTTCCTAGAATATATATGTATTTGCTTAGAAACATAGAAACAAATTGTAAGAACACATGAAGTAAAAATAATAAACTGTACAACATACCCCATTAGCTATGGCTGTGGCACCTCTCCTAGACTGACTTGGTCCTTTGCAAGTTCTAATGTTATGCCCCCAACCTTTGCATCTCTTGCATCTAACCACAGTTGATCTTTTCTGTGATTGGCCTTCTCCAGCCTCTTTTCTTCTATTTTTTTTAGGTCTCCCAGGCAACCTCCTATAAGTAGGAGGTTGCAGATCCTTTGGAGTGGCATCCAGGTGTTCTGGCCAGAAATCAGGGTGGTTAACAGGATTAATAAAATGACTATAAACTCTCATGTAAGTTTCCCTGGAAAAACACTTATCTGTATAATCCTCAAGCTTCTGCCTATTGTGTTTGATTGCAACTATGGCATGTTTACAAGGCAATATTCCAGACAAATCCCACTCTTCACAGTCACATCTCTTGTTTGATAAATTCACAACAAAATGATTTCTTTTGCCTTTAATTTGAAACTGATCATTTCCAGCAACTACAATCTCACACTTCTAGACTCTTCAACTGCAATATTTAACATCTCAACTACAATTGACATTAATTCATGTGTGGACTTCTGCCCTTTTGCAACCCTATTTGTAAGCCTTTTTATTAGTTTACACCTAAGACCATCCAACAAACTCAAGAAAGGCAGAGGTCTAAATTCTTCAATCCAATTATTAAAAGACTCTGAAATGTTATTAGTAACGTGGTCATTTTTAAGCCTTTTATCAAAGGCATACCTTGACCACTGCTCAGATGGAATAGCTATCAACCACTTATATGCATTAAGGTTCAATTCTTTCACTTTATACATTGCAAAGTTAAATCCAGAGGAAGTATATGACCTGGCAGCTGACCAAAACCATTTCTTCAGTGCACATCAAGCAAAATGAGTTCTGAAATTGGCACAAATGTGCCTAGCACACCTTCTGTTCATTACATTGGGGGCCATCTCTGAAATTGTCTCCACTAGTCCCTGACATAAAGAAAAAAAAATGCATTATGACATTATTTTGATCAAAAAACATAATTATAACAAAGACACTATGAAAGTCCTCAAATGACTTTATCTTCTGCCTATCGGTCATAAAAGTCCATGGCTTTCCATCAGAAAATCCTCCCAGCATGATTGTGAGATTATGAAAGAAGAAACTCCAACTGTCCCTATTCTCTGTCTCAACAATAGCAAATGCTATTGGATATAGGCCATCCAATGCTATTGCTGAAAGCAACACACCGCCATATGGCCCTTTGAGATGGCATCCATCAAAGGCAATAAATGGATTACACCCACTTAAAAATCCATCTCTCAGTGCAGCAAGTCCCATGAAAAACCTCTTGAATGTAGGTGGCTTTTGTGGTCTACCTAACCCATTTTCATCTTCAACATCTTCAATATCACATTGTAGTGTAACTACACTGCCTGGGTTGGTAGCAAGAACCATAACACCATAATATGGTAGTTTTTCAAACAATTTTGCATGACTTCCTTGTATCTGATCTAGTGCAATACTTTTAGCCCTGTAAAACTGCATGTATTGTGGTCTGACCCCATATTATTTCACCTCATGCCTCATTGCCTTCAGGTTTGCATCAGGGTCTGATCTTAAGAGATCCATCAGCTTTGAGGCTAACCACTTGGCACTGACCTCATTATCAACAGCCCCTCTGGTACATGTGTGCTCACATGGACAAACCTTAATCATATATGTTACATTATCAGGTAAAGTGGAGGCATGAAGTCTCCAAGCACAGTTTTCACCCCCACAATGTACTCTAACCCTCTGTTTTTCATCCTTATCTCTCACACAATGAAAGCCTTCTTGAATGATGTAATCTTTCAACACTTGTCTAAATTGATACACATCAGTAAACACTTGACCTTTCTTTAACTTGATCTTTTCCCCAGGTTCAGGAGTGAATATTGTATCCCCAAAATCCATGCCTCCTTGTAATGGATCATTATCCAGCTCTTCATCAGACCAATTTGTATGCTCGCAATGATTATCTGACTCATATCCACTCAGTTCATCATCATTTGCTTCATCACTTGGCACTTCACTTCTGTTATCATCTTAATCAATGTTGGCTTGGAAATCAGAATCAGAGTCATCATCAACTCCTTGATCTTTATCCTCAACTAACACATGGAAGCAATTATCCACACATAAGGCAAACATCGTTTTTACATCGAAGTTACAGTCCATGCTCAACCCTTGAAACCCTTCAATATCCTCATTAATATATGTCATCTTTAACCCTTCAATACCCCCATTAATACTAGGAAATGATCTCCTAATGGCTAGACATAAGTCCTCTTAACTATACTTGTCAGGATCAATATTATCAAATTTAACTTCACTTGATCTGTAGTGTAGAATAACAGAGCACAAATCTACCATCTGCAGTTCAAATACAAACACAAACACAAAAAACATATCAGATTCAAATACAAACATAAATCCAAACTTTTAGAAAATCTAAAAAAGAAACTATACACCATTTGCAATAATCCCCAAAATCATAAATTAATTCTTTGGAATCAGAAATTATAAACCAAAAATAAACAAATAAGACCAAAAAATAAAAAATTAGAAATCCTAATGAGAATACCCTAATTTCCCTAACTTCTGTAATTTATCCATCCCCCTCATGAGAAGCAAAATACCCTAATTTCTCTAATTTCCTTAATTCCCCTTCACCAAACTAATCAGAATACCCTAATTTCCCCTTCACGAATCAGACATAGTACCTTTTGAAAATCGAAAAAATAGAAAACAAAGAACCCAAAGATCAGAAAGTAGAAACAAGAAAAAGAAGAAATTTGAAACCAAAAATCAAAAACCCTAATTTTTTACCGAAATTTAAAACCCTAAAAAACTTGAACAAAATATCCATACAAACCTTTGATTCTGGACGTAAACTTCGCGATTCGAGCAATGATAGGTGATGATGACAATTTCTATCGTGATTAGGGCTTGTTCAGTCCTAATCTTCTCTAATCTCTATGCAGTTTCCAAGTGAAGAGGGGAGTGAGGTAAATCGTGACAAATGAAAAAGATGAGTGTGAGAAATAAAAGTGAAAAACGTGGTTAAAGTGAAAAGATCAGATATTGAAATATGTGGTGCAGATTAAAAACGTTGTTATTGTTAGGAACAAAAAGAAACGTGTTTTTAACAATGTTAACACGATTTAACAGAGGGTACAATAGACTATACACATTTTCAGCTTTTTTCTTTTATTTTTCACATATTTAGCAGAAGGATATAATAGACATTTCACGTTTTCGGTTAAAAAAATTCGGTCAACCGTTAGTCAAGGGGGGTTTTCGTAATTACGAGAACGTGGGGGGGATTTTCGTTATTTAGGCTTACCTCAGGGGGTTTTTGGTAATTTTCCCAAAAATTAAATATAATTGAAAAGCAAAAAATGCATCTTATAAGCAAAATCCAATATAAACAGCAAAGTGCAAATAATAGTAAGCTAACAGTTAAATATAGATAAATAACAACAATGTGCAAAAATACTATGCTAGAAACAACAAAATCGACAAAATCAATAAAATGGTGCAATCGACATCAAAAAATTATGTAACAAAAAACAGAAAAATCAAAACAAAAACCAATGATTTTCCGCATAAAAACAAATTTGGTAACTCTGGTCGAAAGCTCAATATTAGCATCTTTCGATCCAGTGATCAAAATGTTCCACTCTGTGAATAAATTGCCATTCAAAACATAAAAGAACAGACAGAGAAGAGCAAATCACCTGTACTTTTCCATATTTCATCGTCGTCTTTTTTTTTTTTTTGCTATTTACGTATACGAGAACAACGATTAGCAAAATCAATTTCACGATCTTTACTAGGGTTATGGTGTTTGTTTTGCATAAACAAAATAATTTCACATAAAACAGCAAAATCAAAACCAACAAAAAAAGACCTTTGCAGAAAACAAAATTATTACCTGGTGTCGTAAACTCCAAATCTTTGTCTTTCACTTCATTCATAAAAAAACCCATTGCATTTCCGTCAATGAATCGTGATTTAAAAAAATATATAAAAAAATGCAATATATAGCAAATTACCGGTACGTTTTCGATTTCGCACCATCTTCTCGGTTGTGTTTTCTTTTGTGGCGGTTTACAAGACTTACAGACTTTCTATCGATCTCAACAATAAGGGGCTATTGTTACAGGGCTTGGGTTGAACGAAATGGGGGAGAGTTTGCATGTTTCAATTTGACGAAATTAGATTATTCCCTTTTGTGGCGGTTTGCAGAATTACAAATTTTCTATCGATCTAAGTATTAATGGGATAGGGTAACAGCGTTTGCGTTGAAAAAAACGAGGGAGAGCTTTTACAGTTTCAATTTCACGATTTGAGATTTTTTCGCCTCAATTTTAGCTAAAAGCCGATTTGGTGGATAATTATATTTAGGAAGGGAATTTTCCTATTTTGCTGAAAGGGAAAATCGGCCAAAAAAAATAATAGGGGGTTATAGCAATATAAGACTTATGACTTGGATTACGACCTATATAATCTTAGGATGAAGGGCCTAAAGAAAATTACCCCAAATATAAAATAATAAAAAACAAATTATCACACCGACTTACCGGTTAGATAATCGGCATGTACCGAATTTTCGATCGGTTTACCGACTGGATGAACACCCCTAGGTAAATTTGACATTGCAAGAGTGGACGTGTAAGATAATACATAGATGAGGGGATAGTTGTAATTCTGCAAACAAAAAGGAATTTTTCATAATTTAACCTTACCTCGGGGGCCGTAATTTCCGCTACAAAGTAAATCCTCATTTTTTTTAACTTTTATGAATTAACTTTTTTTTTTGGCCAAAAAGTTTTTATTTCATTAAATATACTTATGAAAGTACAAGGGGGCCTCGTTATAAACCTTGTGGGTCCCACAAGGAAAAGAGGGTTGGTTAACACTGTCCAAATTCTGAGCATTGACTATTAGAAATAGGGGGCATTTTGTATTTTCCGGTAGTATAGGGGTAAATGCGACAATGACTATAGTACATGGGTGGAAATTGTATTTTATCCTAAAATTTAAAACATAACACTCTAATAATTATTGTATCATATAAAATTGAAAAGTAACTAAAATTAAATTATGGAAAAAAAATTAAAAAGTAATATATATTGTATAATAATGAATGAAAATATATTTTAAAAAATTAGTGAATTAAAATAAATTTAAATACTTAAGATTATTATTAGTTGTGTACTGATTTTTTTTACAATATATCGATAGGAATATATTCGATTAACCAACAACAGTTAAATGTTACTTATTAAATAGGATTTATTGGAGATAACCCCCTTGTTGAGATTTTGTAATGAGGTAGATCCATTTGATTTTTCCCTTTTTGAGATGCACCCAATTATGCCAACTTGGCACAATTTATTATTTAATTTCCCTATACTACCCCTATTTTATTTTTGGACGGCAGTTTTTTCCTTATAGACGTGATATGGGATTGCTGATACGTTGTCTATAATCACGAAATAAGATTACGTGAGTATATTGGTGGTTCCATCGTTTTCATCGTTATCAAAGCTAGTACAATAGGGCTAAGAAGAATTTTTCACCGCCGTGGTAGTATTTTCAGATCGGAGCGTTTTCATCGTTTTCATCGTTACGTGAGTATGAACAGTTTTTTTTCGTTTATTTTTTGTATGTCATGTGCAAGTGTTGTTGTGTTATGGTGGTTAGCCATTATAAGGTTTGTGTTGATTTGTTGATTCAATTGGTATTAACGTAGATCGCTTTTTAAAAAAATTACGTCGTCACATCTACATCGTTTTTTTTTGTCTAATGATGTTTGTTTTGGAGGAGGATTCACGTAGTTGCAAGAGGAGGGTTCACGTAGTATGACCAGAGTTGTTTTATATGAGTGTCGTGGTTGGTTTACGCAGTAATCGAAATAAATATTTGGTGTGGTCGAGTTGATGAAGTTGAAACTGATTGATAGTTGTTTTGTTTGTTTACATCAGTCGATTTTAATGTATTTTGTAGTACATTGAAATGTATTTGGTAGTCTATTTAATCAATTATTTGTATTCTGCATTTTTTAAGTTCATTTGATGATTTTTGTTTCTGATGATGCTGGAACAGGGGGTGGGGGTGAACTAGTTGGAGCTGTTGATGCCACTGAAAGTGAGGCATTGACTGCAGGCGTTGTGCAGTTGTCCGACGAAGAAGTCGATTGCATCCCTGATGATAGCGACGAGGACATAAACTCAATGAATTCAATTGATTCCGATGGTTGTTATTTCCAAAACCCCCTAAGATTTGATATGTTTAATTAATGTCGTGTTTACGATGTAATGGCATTGGAACTTCAGTTAAGTGTTAAACCGTTGTAATACATTAGTATACTATTATGAATAACGTATGATACTACCATTATCATTTTATTATACTATTATGAGATTATTAATATACTAGAGTTTTTTAACTCGACATATTGGTTTGATTGTGTTATGATGTGTTTTAAGTATTTTATTGGTTATGTTGGAATTACTTTACGTTGGTTTTGTTCTCAATGTTCTTGTCATTTTCAGTGGTATATTGTTTGTAACACAATTTCATACTACTACTATAACCGTAATATACTATCATAGCAGATTAATGTACTATATTGAAATCATTAATATACTATCATAGCACATTAATGTACTATATTGAAATCATTAAAGTAACGGAATTTGTGGGGTTTGATTGAGGGTACTGATGGAATTTAGAAAAATATGGGTTTTTATCTAAATGACAAATTTGAGTTTGGATCTACCCCTGTTATTTGTAAGACTAAGGGAGTTATATCTAATGGACCCTATTAAATATGTACCCAAAGCAAGATAATATTTTTAAATTTTGAAATATTGCATTTTTCAAAGATATTTTTAGTTGTAGAATTTAATTATTCCTTTCAATAAAAGAGAAATTTTGAAGGTATTAGAATTCAAAATACAATTTAAATTGTGTTTGAGGGGTAAGTGTTACAAATGATACTTTGAGGGGGTAAGTGTTACAAATGGTATACTTTAGGGGAGTAAACTGTATTTAACCCTAGAACTTAATAACAAAGTAATACTAGTTGTTTACTTTTTTTATTGTACACGTTATACATAGAGCTAATTTCGCGTTATACAAAGTAAGGGCAAATAATGGCCACCCCTGAGGTACGATCAAATTAAGAAAAATATCCTCAAGTTTGTGTAATTACAGGCAACCCATCAACTATGTATTGGTATAGGGGCGTTCATTCGGTAAAATTGTACTGAAATTTCGATATGCCAAAATTTCATACCGTTTAGCGTTCGGTTCACAAACTAACCGAATTATCAAAATTTTATTAAAAATATTTAAAATTTGATTTTTTTTCATTAAATTTAGTTTTTAAACTAACATTACATATATAAACATAAAATAATTAAAAAACAAAATATTACACCGAATTACCAGTTCGATAATCGGCATGTGCCGAAGTTTCGGTTGGTTTACCGACTGGATGAACACCCCTAGGTAAATTTGGCATCGCAACAGTGGACGTCTAAGAGGATAATTTCATACCGTTTAGCGTTCGGTTCATAAACTAACCGAATTATCAAAATTTTATTAAAAATATTTAAAATTTGATTTTTTTTTACATTAAATTTAGTTTTTAAACTAACATTACATATATAAACATAAAATAATTAAAAAACAAAATATTACACCGAATAACCAGTTCGATAATCGGCATGTACCGAAGTTTCGGTTGGTTTACCGACTGGATGAACACCCCTTGGTAAATTTGGCATCGCAACAGTGGACGTGTAAGATGATACATAGATGAGGAGATGGTTGTAATTATGCAAACAAAAGGAATTTTTCATAATTTGACCTGACCTCGGAGGCCGTAATTTGCCCTACAAAGTAAATCCTCATTTTTTTTTAACTTTTATGAATTAACTTTTTTTTTTGGCCAAAAAGTTTTTATTTCATTAAATATACTTATGAAAGTACCGCTAAATCGAAGGAATAAAAACGGGATATGGAGCACCTATACAATCTATTACAAAGAGGCCCAAAAGGAGGGCTAAAAACGCAATAAATATAAATTCGAAACTATAGAAACCAAAAGAGCTAAAAGTTCCAAAATTGCAGAGGAGACCCCAGGTGGGGGGTGAATATGATAATTATACGCAGAACCTGCAGGCCGCCCTGCAGAAATCGAGCGCCACTTCCAGAATTTGCAAAAATCCCCCTAGTACCAATTCCTGAAATTGCAGAAACCGCCCCAGTCATGGGTAGAGATGCAATATCCACATTATTTCGAATCCAAACCGACAGTAGGCTTAATCCCACTTTGCACCCTCGAAATAGAGCCTTTTGGCACTTTGCACCTTCGAAATAGAGCCTTTTGGCACTTTGCTCCCTCGAAATAGACCTTTTGGCACTTTGCATCCTTGTAAAACCATAATAGCACTTTGCTCCTTCAAAACACAATAAATCATTCACAATGCACCCTAAATTGAATTATAAAGAGAATTTAATTTTTTTATTGGGTTCTTTTTCCGGGGTTCAAAATCACAAATTAAATTGTTACTTTTTCACCCTCCAACCTAATTTCGAGCGCACAAAATGCGAAAAAGTAAAAATCACACTAAATTATTGAAAAAAAACTATATTTTCTTACAAAATAAAATTAAATAATGTTTCATCACTAAATTATTTGATTGAAAGATCTTTTATTGTAACAGTGGGAAATATTTGGAAGAAAAAATATAATTTTCAGGTAACTTGACAAAAATAAAATAGTTGCAGGATTGTTTTTTTAGTAAAAATACTTTTTTTCTTTTAAATATGTTGATGAAATGCATTTTTTTTTTTTTGCACTTTATAGTTTCAAATAATTTATGAATAAAAAAAATTGATTTGACGTTTGGCATCTTTAACGAGTACCACTAAGAATCCATTTGGGGTGCATTATGCATGATATATTGCGTAAAGAGAGAGAGATCCGAAGACCGTGGAACTCAAACACATAAAGCATGTTTGGTCGACACAAACTTATCTTGTACGTGGAAAAGAGAACCAAAATGTTTCCAGACCCGAGCTGCAATCTCTGAATGAAAAATTAGATGAGCAATATCTTCTCATCTGAGGCGTTTGGCAACAGACACATCACGAAACCAATGGCATATTGACCTGTCGAGCGTTAGCAGTTGCCAAAGCCAGCACTAATAGCCTCAAATAGGTATTCAACACCTTTGTTCAATCTTCTGTGCAGGAATTTAATACTTGGATAAAAAAATTGAACGAAAAAAAAAAGTATTGGATTATATCCGTATAAACAAATCGACACTTAAATTTATCATCTACTGGTCAGAGACATCAGAATTTACTCCAACATCATATGATCCGACACAAATGTATCCCTCAAGTTTGCACCGATTTCACATTTTATATTCATTGAAAACACATTTGTCCCTCATGTTTCAATAATTTAACATTTTCTGTCCTTTCCGTCAATTTCACTGTTAGTCCGTCAGTTAAGACAATGTTGCACACATGCTTGATCCCGTTATTACTAACGAAAAATTGACGGAAATGACTAAAAGTGTTGAATTTTTTGAAATTGAGGGACCAACTGTGTTGTTTTGCGAACATGGGGGACCAAATGTGAAATTGCTACAAACTTGAGGGGTGAAATTTGTATTTTTCCCATTTATAAATGGATTTATTAGCCTCATTATTTGTTTTAAAAAAACGAGATCTACTTTGTTATTTGCTCTGACCCCTAACTTCTCATAATCTCATTTTACTCTTACATTATTTCAATTCCTTACCCTTCCGATCAACTATCTACGTATCGTTCTATTTTCTTTATTTTTCTTTTATTCTTTTTAATAACTTTATTTTTTAATTAATTCATCTTTTTAATAAATTCGTCTTTTTTTCCTGATAGATTTACCACATCGTAAACAACTATGAATTACAATAACCATCTATAATTTTATTTTATTTTTGCTAAAATCATAATCAACTACAAATTACAGTAATCAACTACAAAATCTTATTAGATAATCAACTATAATTTTAACGTACATACAATTGAAAACAAGTATTTATTATAACAAAAAACGACTATACTAAAATCCTAATCAACTACAAAATCATCGAAATTAACTACAAATTATCGAAATCAGCTACACCAAGACAAATGTTTTTGAACAGCAGGAATAGTAAAACCAACTACATATCGGGAAAAACTCAAAACCACACATATATCTTTAATGTCCAGTTTTTAAGAAATGTTGGGGGAGAAATGTCACCCCCTAACTCTATGTTGTCTCTACCACTTCCTGAAACTAATAGTCCATTAAAACTCTATCCGAATAACGTATCAAATGTATTATCCCGTTAGAGTTTCTAACGATGTTTCAGGGGTGATTGTAATTATTTATACCACAGGGACCTTAAAGTTATTTTAGCGTACCTCAAGGGTGTATGTGTAATTTACTCTTTTGGGAAAACTTATGTTGTGAAAATCTTAACTTTAAATTAAGAGTTTTTTTTTCTACAATAAGTAAATATATAATGAAGAATAAGAAATAAGAATTATAAAATAGAAAAAGTACGGAGAGGTTTATAAATTTGTGTTTTGAGTTTTTACTTCATTTATATATTATTTTAACATTAAAAAATAAGAATTACAATTAAATACTTCTAATAAATTCTTTTTTTTTTTAAGAAGTCGATTGGCCGATATTTCCCGACCAATCGATTTTGGGTTAAACTGAAAAGCACCGACCGACCCATTTTGACGCAGAACGAAAGCACGGTAAAGAATTAATTTCTACGAATTAATCCTATAGAACAAAAGAACATTCGGAATCCACCGAAAACTCTGGAATCCACCAGAAAATAGAGAAAACTCTAAATATTTTATTAAAATTCGAAATTCTTCTCAAAATAAAGTCCTAAGGCAGCTATTTATACTAAAAAACTGAAAACCCTAATTAAACTAGGAAAGTAATAAAAAATACCAAAAATGGCAAAAACGAGTTAGAGTCTGATTCTAGTAGATCTCATAATTTTGGAAACAACCCAATTTACGGAATCCTAATCCGATTTTTCTATGATTTGATATTAATTTTCTAAAACTTGCCTAAAATAGCAAAAACGAACTTTTAGGAGTCTAAACAACGTTGGATTGCTGAAATTTGACGTGATTCATGAGCTTTTCTCATTAGTTTTGTTCCTTGCGCCGTTTCACTTGAGATAGAGTTCGTTTCGTACTCAAATACAATTTGAGTTCGTAGAAAACCCTTATTTTTCCATAATATCTTTCGATATTTTCACCAATGTCCATTAATAACTCTTCTCCGAATTAAATAGTTATTTTGCATTTCGAATTCAATTTGACGTTCCTTATCAATCTCCTCTTCTTCAAAAGAGCTCGACCTCGAGCTATGATCAAAATATAACGATGCATATTTCTTTGCAAACAACTTCAAGTGCTCCACCAATCTTCCCGGCACAAAAATCTCGCTTATAAAATCTTCCTCCAAACGAGGCATTAGAAAAATTGGCTTCTTAATCGAAAATCCCAATGGCTCCACCAATTTCTCCAATACAAGAACTTCACAGCAAACATCTACAATTAGATCACATACCTCACTGCAATCCACTTGTCCCTTCTCTTCTCGTGCACCTTCCTCTTCTTGAACAAACTTTACAACTTCAAATTCTTCCTCAAATTTGTTTTTAACACCCTCTTTAAACTCATCAACTCCCTCTTCAACCTTGCTAATGTTCTCTTCTACCATGTTGACGCTCTCTTCGACTTTGTTGATGTTGTCTTCAACCTCGTTGACTCTCCCTTCAACTTCATCGACTTTCACCTTGATTTCGTTAATGTCATCGTTAATCATAGCTACGCTAATTTAACTTTTGCATCAACAATTTCGTCTTCAACTTCATTAACTCCTACGCCATGATCTTCCACCAAACTGGGTGCTTGAATAACGAACGAAGTATCTTGTACCTCCTTAACTTTGACAACGGGTGGAACATCTTCGGTTTTTCTAGAAGAACTATTTCGCTGATAATATTCCTCCCCCCATGCTAACTCTTGAGCCTCTTCAAGGGTGTAGAATGTACGCCACCCCATCCTAAGACGTATTGAAATATTCAATCCTGCCAAGTACCGTGAAATTTCTGTACTTTCGGATTCTTGCAGGTTATTTAAGTTTGCTAGTCTCATAAACTCAGCAGTATACTTGTTAACAGATCTACTCCCTTGCGAACAATTATGATATAGTTGAAATAGACGTTGCTCATAACCTAGGGATAAAAAACGATCCATCAATATTTTTCTCATCCTCCTCCATGATTGGATTGGAACTTTTTCTTGTCTAGCTCTCTTCCACTTTATCCCATCCCACCATGCGGCTGCACTACCCTCTAACTCGCACCCACCAATTTTACCATCTTATTCGGAAAAATATCCATCAATTCAAAATATCTTTCGACTTCTGATACCCAATCGATAAAATCCTCAACTTCAACAAAATTTCCACTAAAAGAAGGAATTTCTGCTTTTACCCGATATTTATCACGATCCTTTTGCCTCCTTATAGGCGGGGTTTCTTTAAACTCAGAGTTGCCGCTCACCTTTGAATAGTCTTCATATCTTGATTGAAGTTGAACAGATCCATGATAATTGTGTCCAACATATGCACCTCGGGCTACGCCATCGGCAATCATCATGTTAGATTCAATCCTTCCGTTGTTGTTGACAAGGGCAAATCCCTCGCGCACCCACCGTAGATTTCGCAGTTTTTCAACCCCGCGGTCATCGTCAACGTAGTTGTTGTCTCCATGTTTCGCACTTTTCGCCATCTAACCAGGAAAAACTTCGCTACTAATGCCAACTGACGCATAACGGAAGCACGGTAAAGAATTAATTTCTACGAATTAATCCTATAGAACAAAATTACATTCGGAATCCACCGAAAACTCTGGAATCCACCAAAAAATAGAGAAAACTCTAAATATTTTATAAAAATTCGAAATTCTTCTCAAAATAAAGTCATAAGGCAGCTATTTATACTAAAAAACTAAAAACCCTAATTGAACTAGGAAAATAATAAAAAATACCAAAAATGGCAAAAACGAGTTAGATTCTGATTCTAGTAGATCTCGTAGTTTTGGGAACAACCCAATTTACGGAATCCTAATCCGATTTTTCTATGATTTGATATTAATTTTCTAAAAATTGCGTAAAATAGCAAAAACGAACGTTTAGGAGTCTAAACGACGTTGGATTGCTGAAATTTGACGTGATTCATGAGCTTTTCTCTTGAGTTTTGTTCATTGCGCCGTTTCACTTGAGATAGAGTTCGTTTCGTACTCAAATACAATTTGAGTTCGTTAAAAACCCTTATTTTTCCATAATTTCTTTCGATGTTTCCACCAATGCCCATTAATAACTCTTCATCGAATTAAATAGTTATTTTGCAATTCGAATTCAATTTGACGTTCCTTATCACATTTATATATGAGTCGGTTAAAATTATCGGCCAAAAAAATTATCGGCCGAAAGAAGCGGGTCGAAAGTGGGTCTGTTGGCTGATAAAACCGACCCATGGCCAACCCTATATTTACCATGCGACGCACTTGTATACTTACTACTATTAAATTTATTTATTTATTTTTACATAAGAACCCTAAAAGAAGGGGTAAAATTCAAAATCATCCCTGAGGCTTGCACTTAACTTCAAATTCATCCCTGAGGTTCTATTTAACTTCAATTTCATCCTTCCAACGCTCGTTTCACCGCCAAAATTGAAGAAGATAAAAAAAAATATACCAAGACGGCCCTTTAATAAAAATTGTAGATTTTAAACATCTATTTTAATAAATTGTTATTGAAACTCCTTTAATTATGTTATTAATTATGCAATTTATGTGGGCTATGAGTAATATTAATTAGTTGAATGTGTATCATTAGAAGATGAACGGGAAAAAAATGACAAATTTACAATTGCTCAAATTTATAAATTCGAATATATATATAAATATTTAATTTTAATAAGAGTTCATGTTAAAAAAAATCAAATTATAAATAATCTTTGAAGACAAAATAACAATGTTGTTAGAACCGGACCGAACCGGCCAGTCGGACCGGTTCGACCGTGACCCGGAGATAAAGCGGTCCGGTCTGACATCTAAAACCGGAAAAAATGAAAACCGGGGTCAAATGACCAAAATCCGGTTCGAGCGGATAAAACCCGAGAACCAACGAGTCAGACAAGAAACCCGGTTTTCGGCCAAAACGTCTCAAATCACCGCTGAGTTGGTATTTTGTGGCTAAATTTTAGCGAACATTCACAGACTTAGTAGTGGGTGGCCGGATCTAGTCATGAGTGGTCGAAGGATTGTCGGATACGATCATGGGTGATCGAATAGGGGTGGCCGATTGCCGGATTTGAAGAATAAAAAATGGAAAAATATAGAGTATAAACAATAAAATATAGTAAGAGGTGAGGTGAAATAGATAAAAGTGAAAATAATAAGTAGGAGATTAAAAATATAAGGAAAATAATATTTTTAAAACATTAAAATTAATAAAATAGTGGCATATTAAAAAAAAAAAAAAAAACCTGGTTGAAGATAAAAGAAAAAATAATAAGTGCGAGATTAAAAATATAAGGAAAATAATATTTTTAAAACATTAAAATTAATAAAATAGTGGCATATTAAAAAAATCAAAAACCTGGTTGAACCGATTCGACCCTATAAACACATGACGCAAATAGTCATCCGATTCTATAGCCGGCCCGGTTATGAAAACATTGCAAAATAATACATATTCTTTTTCCTTTTTAAAAGAAATGGAGTCAAGTCAGATGGTTGGTAAAAGAGGTAAAGGGCAGTCTTGGGATATCAAAATTTTAGTTCACATTTGGGGATGAAACAAGGCTTGGAGGATGAAATTGAAGTTCAATAGAACCTCGGGGGTGAATTTGAAGTTGAGAACAAACCTTAGGGACGATTTTAAATTTTACCCTCAGAAAAGGTAAACTTAAGAATAATGTATCAACATGACCATCAATTCGATTGTGATCAACTTAAAACAATACCATATCATGTAGCCTTAGCCTCTGGTCAAGACATAAATCAGTTCCAAATAGTTAGAACAAGTAAAAATCAGTTTCGGGATTGCCTACGATCCGGTCCTTAAATCCTTAAAAATAATTTTATATCGAAAATAATATGTAGATAAAATCATCAGCTATACATATAACTTATAAGTAACAATTTCCTATTCCGCCGATTCTTGATTTAATTTCTCATCTACGCTATTGCTGCCAACCATACTGCTGATTTCTATTACCCCCCGGGGGGTTTTGGCCCCTTCCCCCAGAAACTCCGTATTGACCACTTTGCGTGTAATTAGGAGGAGCTACATATCCGCCACCTGTCCCACGGGGCCCGTTCGAAGGAGCACTATTTCCAGGATAAGGCGGGGGTCCTCGCCCCTGTGATGGATATGGTCCACTACTGTAAGCTCCACTTTGGCTTTGACTTTGACTTTGACCTTGACCCCCACGGTCTTGATAATAGCCCCCCGAGGCGCCACCTGGCGGGTATCTACCGGGCCCACCTCCAGGTGGGCCACGTGGCTTTCCACCGTACTGGTGATGACTTGGGATAGGGGGCTGAGAATTGTTGATCTGATTGGCGGGGCCCGTCCAGTGTGAGGGGTTTTGACCCCCATTTTGGATTGGAGGCAAGCGGGCGTGTTGCTGTGGATGCTGAAGCTTCTGCCTTTTCGCTATCTCCTCGTTTTGTCTTTGCTGCTGTCTTTTTTTCTTTGTCTGAAACTCGTGTGACGATTCGTATTTCGGCAAACTGAACGATCAATCATAAGAGTTTTGTCATCGTCATGTTTACGAGTATATTTACAGTCACAATAGCATACATTAGTACGGAAATACGCTATCAATGCCGAAATGATGAACATTTGAAGGAATATCAGTAAAGTTTAATCGGACATACGTTTTTGGGTCGCAAGGTAACGGATCGCTCCAGAAATATTCAGCATCTAGAGCATCCTTTGCCGAGATTCTCTTTGTAAAATTGAGATATAAGGAAAGAAAAACAACACAAGTTAGTATACATAAAGAATACTAAAATGGATGGAGATCTTTTCTTAGCAGGAAATCGAACAGAAATACATCATAAGAAAATAACTTTAGTGGATAAGTAATATACCTGAGAAGGATCAAGAACCAGCATTTTGTCCAACAAATCCAAAGCATGCCGATCAAAACTGCAAAAAAAATTACCATCCGTTCAGCACAACCCTAAAATCTGCAGAAAAGCAGTCGCAAGTACGAAAAGAACAAATTCCTAAAAAAATGGCTTCGTATGCTTAACTGCCTAAAAAGCTCGCGGATTCGCTTTTTCATTTGGCGAGCTGGCTTAAACTTGTTATACCAAGGGATCTTTGAAACACCAGGCCATATCAGCTCGTCGGGGGACCCGCAAAGCTCAAATATTTTATTCAACTGTTCAAGCTGCAATAACAGTGAATACAAAGAAAGATATATTGAGCTGATATTAGTAAAAAATTGGACTACACAAGACGAGAAACTAGATAAGCAGTATCAAAATATTCACGAAAAAATATTCAAATCATGCTGAACCCAATGTATACATTATTAAGTTATATGAACTAAATGAAAATATATATCAACAAAATTCGAGCCGTGGTCACTACCTCTTAAAATTCACCTACTAACATTTACCTAGCCCCTCTTATTAACCAGATTCTCTCTTGGAAATTAATTTAATACCCAAAATCTATTCCGAAAGCCAAGTACTACTTTACCAAAATTTATATTTTAGATATATGTCGAGATTCCAATCGGCTTTGGTTTTCAGATCATGTCAGTCTTATCCAATACCCTTCGATGGACAATTTTACCTGACACTTATTTTATGGAATATAATTATTTAATTACCTGATGATAATTATTTGAGCAATAATAAATTCTACGTAAATAGGAGAAAAATGCTTATTTCGGCGCGTAAATTCTATGTACGTAATCTTTTAATCTTCTACCCATATTATCCTTGTACATCAAGGGAATTCATAAGAAGGCAGCAAATTCCTCTGTAATACCTATTTTTTCATTTAAGGGATCCAAACCCCCCAGATTTAAGTAAAAAAACCCGTATTTTCAATCTGGAACACAAATTTCCAAACAGTTTGAAGACTTGTTAACGTAACCATGGACTCCCTAGCTTAATACCATATACAAAATTCTTCGTAAAACATTTTTTAGTTTACAGTTCATTTGTCCATTCAAAAAGAATCTATAAGTGCACTCGAGAGCAAATTATGAAGAAAACTCTCAACCAACCTTGTTCACAACATTAAAAAAATAACCCTAACCTCATTTTTTCCTGGTAAGATCGGTTTCCCATACAGCAGCTCAGCAAAGATACAACCAACAGACCACATGTCAACAGCTGGACCATACTTCGTGGCTCCAAAAAGCAATTCCGGAGGTCTTGATAGTCAACAACATAAAATGGAGACGCAATCTTAGTCGCTGACAGAACTAGGAAATTCGGATAAATTAAATATTAATGCTTAATTGGCGAATAAAGGACTTACCTATACCACAAAGTAATAACCCGATTTGTAAGATTAGCATTGACGTCATTTGAAAATGAACGTGCAAGTCCAAAATCTGCAAGCTTCAGATTTCCCTCGTTGTCAATGAGAAGATTGGAGCCTGCAGAAAGTATTTGCCACGTAAACGTTTTCCACTTAGGCCCCGTTTGGTTGCCAAGATAAGCCATGATTAACTAAATAGTTGGACTTAATTTGATGTTTGGTATCCTCAATAAATTGCCGGGTCGACCCGCCAAAATTATATAATCATGGCTTATCTTGCCTTCTAATGGGTTTTTTTTTTTTTGGACGTTTCAAGCTCCAATAAAATAATTGGGTCTCATTAGATTATTTAATCTTATCTTGGCTAATCTTATCTTGCCAACCAAACGGGGCCTTACGCAATTAAATATTCTGAACGTAACACATCAAATGCTCAAACCTTTTATGTCCCTGTGAAGCACTTGATTTACATGGCAATAATGAAGACCCGTGAGCAGTTGCTTCATGTAACACTGCAAACCAATATTTTACGAGCAAACTCTTTAAAATAGATAATTAAAAATAATATAGTTAATATTACAAAATTGTAGGAAGGATTATAATACTTTTATCTGTGGAATCGTAAATCTCAGTCCAGGACGATCTGCAAGGCCAGTCAAATCATGGTCCATATACTCAAAGACCATATATATGCTTCCCTTGTACTTATTATCGTCTGTTATTATATAAACGGATTATGTCGATGCAAATTCTCATTGAAAAATGAAAACGGGGGTTTCTCGTTATAGAAAGAGTAAAAGAGTTGTGCGATTACCATGACTTTCTTGCTCGTTGCTTTCACGGCCTACGCAACATATAAGAACAAAATTCAAATTAGAGATTGTATATCAGAGATAGCACACACTGAAATGGAATTGCGTTCCGATTTATAAAAAGAAGTACCAGGAGATGTCACTATCTCTTTCAGTTGAATGACATTTTCATGCTGTAGCTTCTTTAGAATTTTAATTTCTCGGATGGCAGTAATAGGGAACTACAGAGAAGAAAAAGAAAAAAAAATTGTGTCAGATATTTCATGTTCGAAAAAGTGGAGATCCGAACAAAAGCATTTTTCAATATAGGATATTGTAAAGGAGAAGAGAAATACCCCTTCTTTTTCATTGTCCATACGTATCTTTTTTAAAGCAACGATTTCTCCAGTTTCCTTTTCTTTGGCCATGTACACTTGACTGGGAGAGAAGGAAATAGAATAGCGAGGAACAAACACACACACACACGAAAAATCAGGAAATGAAATTGAATTAATTTTAGCTATACAAACAAAGCAAAGTGGTTTACATCGATGAACAATAAACGAGCATCGCTCCATACAAAAGGTAGAAAAGAACAAAGCTCAAATGTATTTTGAATTTTATTTTTGGATCTTCAATGTAGGACTCTAATATTCAATATCGAAGACGGTATTTGTGGAGTTCCAAAAATGTTGATAAGGTATAAGGAAAAACTTCAAGTTCATTAAATTCTGATTCTCGATAAGTACGTTATTTACGTGAAATCTACAATCAACATCATCAAACATTTATGAGCTCAAGATGTAATCTTTAAGGGAAAGCAATCATCTTGTGATTGACTTCGATAGCAAAATTAATGATTGTTTTACTTCTCTAACAACTAGAACCACATTCGAAACAAGTATAAGGCAAAATCGATTTAAAAACACAATAATAATTTTGTGAAAAAGAAATAAAGAGGACTTGAATAAAAACCATGACACCACTGAACCAAAACTTTTAAGAAAACAATTCAATAAAAACCAAATTATGGAAAAATTATTGCACAAAAAATCAGAAAATCTAATTAAAGGTAACTATTGCCTAATCACAATTCGTTAACCTATCCAGAAACTAAACCTATTTAAATCCATAGAAAATATCAACAACACCAAATTAGTGAGAGATTTCACCAATTTTTTTATCTGTAATTCTGTACTAAACTGCATAAAGAAAGAAAGAAATAAAAAAATTGATTTGCCCTAACCCATAAGTTCCTTCCCCAATCTGCTCGAGCTTTTCGAAACAATCGACGCTTCTAGAACCCCACGACGGCCACTTGTCCACATTCAGTAGATTATTCGCCGCCGCCATTAAAAATGGGTCACCGGATTTACTCTGGGTTGTGCGATGGTGTATACAAAATTAATAATTTGGAAAAATCGAATTCAACAATGGTGATTGGGAAGTGGAATTCGGGGGGAAGAGCTGCCGAAGCGGCGGAGGTTCTTTCCGAAGACGGTAAAGAAGTGGGTTTTCAAATAACAAATAAAATAAGTATTTTATCTGAATTTTATTTTTATCGGAGAAAAATAAATAAATAAATAAATAAATAAATAAATAAATAAATAATAATAATAATAATAATAATAATAATAATAATAATAATAATAATAATAATAATAATAATAATAATAATAATAATAATATCTCTTGTAGTTCACTATTAACACTTAATGGTGGTGGCTATTGCAATTTGCACGCATTTTTGAAATTTTAATATGTAGTTCCAAATACGATTAGGTGATCAAGGAAAAGTTCAACCCAAATAGCCCAGTTAAGGCTAAAGGGGGATGCTAGGTGAGGCCAGGGCCGGCCCACCTATATAAGCAAGTTGGGCCTTTGCGTAGGGCCCCAACTTCTGGGGGGCCCCACCTAGTAATTATCTATTATATATATTTATATTATATATATAATTATTATTTATGTATGTTATATAGATATTAACATATTAATGAATATTTACTTTCAATGAAAGGGGCATTAAGATATAGGTATCTGGTGACAAAATTAATTTGAACTAAATGACAAGTCAAACTAAACTTTTGCTTCACATCCTTTATAAATTTCATTTCAAAAATGTCCTTCTATACAAAAAATGAAATATGCACCAAGTAATATTTAAATTGCATTTACCATTTTTTATTTAACATTTAACATTTTCATTTTTTTTCTTTTTCGTATTTTTTTATTTGTCTGATATAATATTGAAAATTAATATTTTCATATTCTTTTTAATTTTCTTTATATATTCTTAACTCCTATTTACTTGATTTTATCGATAAATGCAGAATATAAATTACAATATAGTCACCCATAGTTACGTAATCGTTTATAGTCATAAACCCAACTTCATAGCACACTCTTAATATATGTATATCACTTTCATCCGTAGCAACCCATAGTCACTTGTAGTAATCTGTAGTAACCCATAGTCACTTGTAGTAATCCGTAGTAACTCATAGTCACTTGTAGTAATCCGTAGACAACTATAGTTATCCTAAAACCCTAGATACGCCCTCTTGAACCTTAGCTCCGATCTTTTGATTCACAACGCCGTCAGACCCCGTAGACCACTGTAGTCATTTTGAAAATTCTAATTTCACCCTTTTAAACCCGAGCGCCGCCAGCAGACGAAGATCAACCACCGTTGAGCCGTCATCGCCTCGTAAGAAATTAGACACACACGTACCATGAATTCACAACCAGCCCTAGTCGCCATTGAAAACGTGCAACAAGCAGATCAACGATGTTGAATCAACAACCCTTCCCTGCTACCCTATAACCAGACGCACAAACGGTGATGCAATCGCCCCTTCTGCACCAGACCTAGGCGAGTCGAGGTCCGCAGCGCCGCCGCGCAAAGCTTTTCCGGAATTGGCGCCATCGTTGGTTGCAGATCTGTTGTTCTCCTTTTCAAAACATCAAAAACAAATCTACTAAAGATACATAAAAAGAAAAAGAAAAAAAAACAGAGTAAAGGAAAAGAAAAAAAAAACCCAGAGTAAATGGGAGATGGTGGGTGGAATAATATAGAACGATAAGAACAGAAATAGAGAAAAATGGAGGAGTTGTGGCGGCGCAAGAGAGAGAGAATTACGTGATATTTTATTAGGTATACTAAGGGTATTTTGGGATAAAAAAAAATAAAAGGATGTATGGAAAATTTTGTTTTGAACTAAGGTATTCTAATTGAGGTTGTCATTCACATCTAATTAGGTTTGATTTAAGGGGTGTCAAACATATTACCCCTAAATGAAATACGGCTGACTTTGAAAAGGAAAAAATTGAGGGGCCCCATTCCATTTAATGTATAAATCCAACGTTCATTTGGACTTATTCCCAAATAATAAAGAGAATAATCAATGAACATAACGTTCACATGTATCTAGTCCCTATATATACTCTTTTCAATATCTCTCTATATCCCATGTTTTTTGCGTTTTGACTCTCTCTCTCCTCTCTCTCTCTCTCTCTCTCTCTCTCTCTCTCTCTCTCTCTCTCTCTCTCTCTCTCTCTCTCTCTCTCTCTCTCTCCTCTCACTTCTCATTATACATGTTTATTTGTCGTTATTTTATTTTTATTTTTTGTTTCTGTTTTCTCTTCTAAAAACAACAGGTAAAATAAATTGCTATTTTTTTTTCAATAAATTGCTATTTTTTTTTGTTTTTGTTTAATGCAGATAATTATTTGGTGATTGCCTAGTTTCGATTTTGTTGGCATTCAACTTGCTATATTGCCAGGTTCTATCGTTTCTTGTCATTGCTAATCAATTTTTGATCTATTATGTCGAGTGGTAGAACATATTTATCTGGATGTGAAAAATAAAAAAAAAACAAGAAAAAATAGAAAAAGATAATGCAGTTCAAAGAAGAGTTATAGGAAAAATATTTGGTAAACATACTAAAAATTCTAGAAATGTAATTTCTATTAATGTTCAAAGTGATGATCTGATTAATGCTCAAAACAATAATATTATTGATGTTCAACATGAAAATCCAATTGATATTGAAAAAAATAATCCTACTATTGATAAGAGTGAAATTCATGTGCAAGAACAAAATGAAAATTTTGTTAATAATAATGCTAGTGATCTCAATGAAATTGAAGAAAGTGAAAAATATGTTGATAAATTTGATCCGGCTAATTGGATTAATATGAATGCAAAATTAAGAGATTTGCTAGTGGAAAGACGCCCTATTAGAATTACTAATATAGATTATCCTAAAGATAGTGATGGTAGACATTTCTCTGTTTCAAGTTATATTCGAAATTTACCTAATAAAGAGAAATGTGATAGACGATGGCTTGTATATTCAGAAAGTATAGATAGAGTATTTTGTTTTTGTTGCAAGTTATTAAGCATTAAAAATACTTCAAGTAAAATCTATAGTGTCAGAGTTAATGATTGGAAGAACCTTGGTACTATATTAAAAACTCATGAGACGTCCAGTGAACATATTAATAATATGAATGATTGGATGAATTTAGAAGCAAGATTACGAAATAATAAGACAATTGATCATAGTATACAAGAAAAAACATAAAAAAAGAAAAGGAACATTGGAAACAAGTATTAAAGAGAATTATTGCGGTTGTTAAAACTTTAGCTAAAAATAATTTGGCTTTTCGTGGGACAAATGAAAAAATTTATGATGATAACAATGGAAATTTTTTAAGTCTAATTGAAATGATTGCTGAATTTGATCCTATAATGCAAGAACATCTTAGGCGTATTAAAAATGGGGAAATGCATACTAATTATCTTGGCCATAATATACAAAATGAATTGGTGCAAATGCTAGCTTGTGAATTAAAAAACAATATTATTAAAAGAATTAAAATGGCTAAGTATTTTTCTGTTATACTTGATTGTACTCCGATACTAGTCATCAAGAACAAATGTCTCTTATTTTAAGAAGTGTGAATATATCTACTACCCCAATTAAAATAGAAGAATATTTTGTAGACTTTTTTAAAATAGATGATACAACGGGAAAAGGTATTTTTTATGTACTTTTAAATATAATAAAAGATCTTGGACTTGATATATATAATGTGAGAGGACAGGCATATGATAATGGTGCAAACATGAAAGGTAAAGAACAAGGTGTTCAAAGAAGATTGTTAAATATAAACCCTAGAGCATTTTATACTCCTTGTGGTAGCCATAGTCTTAATTTAGTAATTTGTGACATGGATAATTCTTGTCCTAGAGCTATATCTTTCTTTGGAGTTGTACAACGTATATACACTATATTTTCTAGTTCTACAAAGAGATGGAAAATATTGATGGACAATGTAAATAAGTTAACGCTTAAACCATTGTCACAGACACGGTGGGAAAGTCACATTGAAAGTGTAAGAGCCATTCAAAGTCAACCAATCAAAATTAGAGATGCTTTAATTGAATTGGGAGAAACTAGTTTAGATCCTAAAATAAAGAGCGAAGCTAGATGCTTAGCCACTTATGAAATTGAGAATTTTGAATTTTTACTTGGCATGAATATTTGGTTTGAGTTACTATATGCTGTTAATTGTGTTAGCAAAAATTTACAATCTAAAGATATGCACATTGATTATGCCATAGAACAATTAGAAGGTCTCGTATCATTTTTAGAGGATTTTAGAGTCAATGGGTTTGAATCTACTATTAATGTTACTAAAACAATTGCCTTGAAAATGGGAATTGAACCAATATTTCGCGAAAAACGCGTGATTCATAGAAAAAGAAAATTTGATGAGAACCAAAATAATCATACTATATTATCACCCGATGAGTCATTTAGAATAGAGTATTTCTTATATATTGTAGATCAAGCTATTTCTTCAATTAAAGTTAGATTCGACCAATTTAAATTTTATCAAAATACTTTTGGATTTTTATTAAGTATAAAAGCTTTGAAGTCTTTAGATGACAACACTTTGAAAGAAAGTTGTATTAGTCTTGAAGCTTTCTTAAAACACAACTCAATGTCTGATATCGATGGTTTTGATTTATATTATGAACTAAAAGTGTTAAGAAAAGTCATACCTAGTGAAATAGAAAAACCCATTGATATACTTAATCATATCAAATTAATTGATTTTTATCCAAATACGTGTATTTGTTATCGAATAATATTTACTATACCTATAACCGTTGCTTAGGCCGAAAGAAGTTTTTCAAAATTAAAATTAATAAAAACATATTTACGTTCAACTATGTCCCAAGAAAGATTAAGTGGATTGGCTATTTTATCTATTGAAAAAAAAATGTTAGAAGAACTAGAATATGAAGATTTAATTAATACATTTTCATCTATTAAAGTACGAAAAATAAATTTTAAATAATATTTTTTGATAATTAAAGGGCCCCGTTTTTTTGTTTTGCCTAGGGCCTCCAATAACCTAGGGCCGGCCCTGGGTGAGGCACATTGGAATAGGAAGCTCCCGCTCGCTTATCCTCTTGCATAGGCTCAGTATCCTCTCGCCTCCCCCACCTGTTAGTCGCACGTGGAGGCATTTAATGCATGTCCAATTCACTGACAAGTGTAGAGGAATGTTCTCCCTGTTCTCTACTTTTTGTAGGGGCAACCGCCAGTGAAATGACGGATTAAACTGTATTGAAAGTAATTTGAAGTCCGTAATATTTTATTACAGTGATTAGACTGTTAAATCAGATTGGAGAAATATTTGGCGTTCGTTCCTTTATTTATAAATAGGGGCATGGTCGCTGAGGAAAGGCGTGCATTAAAAAAAATACAAAAGATTACATGTTCATCACAATATAATAAATCGTTAATCATCTCTCATATTTACTCTCCACATCTTCCCCGAAAAATTACTGAGTTGACCGTTGTCGGAGTGCTAAGTCCGGCCTAAGTTCGGATTTTTTCTTTTGCATGCTTATCCACGGATCTAGGCCCAGCGTCCAGTAAGCCCACTACAAAAATAACCCATCCCGAATCTAGACTGATCAGAATGCGATAAGGTGGTGTTTGCAAAATTTTATTTAAAAGCAAAAGTATTGTGAGTTAAGTTGGTTTTAACTTTTAAGTGCAAATTTACTGAAAATTAAACTTAATAGAATAAGCAAGGTCATGGGAGCTTAACAAATTATAGCATAAAGTTGTTTGTTTTAAGAGAAGCAAAAACAAAAGTTCCTTTTACAAACACTTCAAAATATATTACGAACAAAAAAAAAAACTCATAATCTATTTGTAAATGTTTTTGCGAACACCACCTTAGTAACAATACAATGCAACAACCACCTCTCAAGTATGAATTTTATCATTATTGCGGTGTCAAAGTCTAATCATAAGATGGAATATTTCATCTAATTCTCCAGTTTGTACCAGCTTTACCTCATTCGAGCTCCACATTTTCAAACAAGATGATCATAAGGTGTGTCTCTTGGCTTGTAAATAGCATATTGTGGTGCATTAGAAACTGCATTTTTGCACAGAACGAGTACAAACTAGAGAACATTCCATGGAATCTAGAAGATTATTTTGAATTTGACATTATAAAGATGGACATTTAAAAGTATTTTTAGTTCATGAATTATTGTAATTACCCAAACAAGAGGGGGGTTTTCATAATTTAACTTTACCTCAGAGGGTTGGCTGTAATTTACCCTATAGTATAATTAACAAAACCACATCTGGATTTTGTCCATACATAAGGTTATATAAGTATGAAAATGGCAAGAACCACCATTTTAGTAATTTTGAAGTATATTCGGCTAATTACCAGATAAACATCGTTTTAAAGATCAATACACTGATTAATACACAAAAGTTTATCTCACTGAAAAAGAAAAAGAAAAAAAGACAAATTTACCTATATATCAGTTCACTGTGTTAGCATATATTTAACTAGATGAAAAGTTGTACTAAATATTTCCACCAGCTGCTATACAAATTTTGTTGTTTAAAATCTGCTTTTATTAAATTTGTCGAGGCGAGTTGTCTCTGTCTTTAAGACAAAATTTCTCCGCAACGGTGTGGACGGGGCAAAAACTTAAAATAGGAGCACTCCAAATTCCAAGCACAACGAACTGTACTTTGTGTAGAACTTTTCGAAAGAATTTGGAAATGGTAGACTAAAAATGCAGAAAGATAAAAACGGATTTCGGATTGAAGTGATGAATTATGGGAAAACGTGGATCTATTTATAAGATTTGAAAAGTAGTGGAGAGCAAAAGGTTCAAGAACCCACCGATTTTCCCTAGACTTGCACTGTTTCGGCTATGGAGCCGTTGGGCCGAATCGGTTGCACTATTTTGAGTTGAGCCGATTGGTTTGCACTGGTTCGGCCGCACCAATTCGACCAAATCGAGGTGGGCTTTGGGTAGGAGAATCCATTGGGTTTTTGGCCCAATTTCTAATGTTTTTAGCCCAAAAATTAATATAGTGAAATGGGCTCCAGCCCAAATCCGAAACGAAAGAGCGAGCCAAGCCGGCGGACAGCGGCGACGCACGTGGACATGATTCGAAACTCACAACATATAGGACTTTCTGCAAAATAAAGTTATATGCCCAGAGGGCTTAACCCTTAGGTCCAACATTGAGCTATATAAAAAGCTCACAACTTCACTACATTTCCAATGTGAGATAGCTTAAAGTCCCACTTTCCATGTTTCAACATACTTTGGACTAGTATTTTTCATTCACCACAAATTGGTTTATGTGCTCATAATATATATTAATCTAATCGAAATGTTGATTTAAATAATCAAATAGACCATGCATAAGTATTGATCAAAAGTTGTTCATGACTCAACTATTAACCAATTTTTCCAATAAATCTTGCTTGCTGATACGCGTAAAACCTACGTATGAAAAAACGCAAGTGTACAGTATCGTGTTTTGTAGAATAATGAATTCCAGATATCGATCCACAGGGAATTAAGTTCCTAAATTTACCAAGTACCGTAATTATACTACCCTAAACTTTATCTAGTCAGACGAAAGAATGGTGGATGAAATGAAACTAAAAGGAAACAATAATAAAAACAACGGTCCGCCAGTAAAAACGAGGAATTGCGACGTGTGATGACTTCTAGGGTAAAATCCACCAATGTACTATCGATAAAGATCTACAAATCCGAATCTAATGTCAATTCTATATTCGCTAACCCAGACACTAAAATACCCTAACCCCCGTCTCCCGTGTAGTTAGAGTCTACCCACAGGTTCGACGTCTCCGTTCAAAACCTGATATTAAGAGAGCATTTAGGTCAAGTCCTTAAGGGCTACCCAAGGTGCATCACGTCTCCGTGTCCACAACCCGAGCTATGTTTTCCTAAAATCAAACGATAAATCATCTCTCGAGTTCATTCCCATTTAGAATCAATTCAAATGTTGGCCAAACAATCGAAAACATTTAATACAGGAAAACATTAACAGAACCAAAGAACGACAAAAAGATCACAGATCTGGAAATCAAAATGAATATATACAAGGTTTCATTTCCCTAAAAAAAATGCTCAGTTCATTACAAACATAACACGAGAAATCATATACTAAACGTAAAGAAAAAGCTTATGAAAAACCCGAGTCGAAACCCTCGTCGAAGCTTCCCGCAAAGAACTGACGAAAACCGAAGAAAAATCGAAGAAGAGGTGTTGAGATTGGTCTTGATATCTAAAAATGAAAAAGAGACCTTCTATTTATAGTAGGAAATCAAAGAAAAATATCTCGTCTCGAATTATGTGCCCAGATCGCGATCTGGGCTTCTTGGATCGCGATCTGGCAGCCTTGGAAACTGCGCACCGCCTTGCCAGACCGCGATACGGGAATGGTGGATCGCAATTTGGTTCTTGATCAAAATATGTTATGTGAGGACCCCCAGATCGCGATCCAGGAAGGCTGGATCGCGATCTGGGTCCTGGTCAAGAAAACCTTCTGTAAGACCCCCCAGATCGCGATACAACAAGGCTGGATCGCGATCTGGGCTTCTGTGCCAACTTCAAACACTGTTTTGACCCTTGTTTAGCCCGAATCAGCTCAATCGGAGGTCGTATGCAAAATTTATGCTTGAAATACGAAACAGTGCCACAACCCGCGATAATGCACTTTTGCACGAGTTTGGTTTGATTTTTCGGCTTCGCTTCCAAAATCATTTCGAATCGGCAAAAATAGCTTCTCTTTAGCTAAAATATAAATAAAACAAAAAAATATAATATATACAAATAAAGCCGAAAACTCGGACGAACAAAAACCAAAACTCGAAGAATTGATAAGTAAA
Organism: Erythranthe guttata; assembly: GCF_056151865.1. Classification (NCBI taxonomy): domain Eukaryota; kingdom Viridiplantae; phylum Streptophyta; class Magnoliopsida; order Lamiales; family Phrymaceae; genus Erythranthe; species Erythranthe guttata. The sequence goes on along the minus strand of NC_142540.1, from coordinate 24,722,903 downwards.
AATCATGCAAAATGAACACTTATCACTTGCCTCCTTGCACCTTGAACTTGTCAGAAACTGAAAATATAGCAAACCAACAAGTATAATTGTTTTTAAATTTAAGTGTGTGTATATATATATATGATATATGTTTCGCCGATAATATAAAGAAAGAGATGAAAACTCGAAGATAGATAGAACTTCTTATATTTCACCCAAACACGATCGTATCGTCACCGAAGAAGAGATCCGCCTACAAACAATAAACAGTTTATAATATATATATATATATATATATATATATATATATATATATATATATATATATATATATATATATATATATATATATATATATATATATATATATATATATATATATATATATATATTGTTATAATTTTTTTAGCATTTAATCAGTGGTTTAATAGGCCATTTTTTAGCACCACCACCAACCACATCATTTATAATTTACCATTTTATTATATTTTATTAATTTTTTTATTTGAATATAATATATATATTTGTACATTGCTTTTATTCTGACCACTTTATGGGGAGTTGTGGGCCTGTGGCATGTTTAGTATTATTATAATATATTTTCAGATACCTTTTGTGAATGTGAATATGGAGTGGTATATTTACCGGTTGAAAAATGGTAAAAATGTTAAAATATAGGGTAAATTACACACACCCCCTGAGGTAAGCTTAAATAACTGTAAGGTCCCTGTGGTATCGATAATTACACTCAGCCCCCTGAAACGTAGTCAGAAACTCTAATGGGATAATGAATTGGATACGTTATTCCGATAGGGTTCTAACGGACTATTGGTTTCAGAAAGTGGTGGAGACAACAAAGAGCTATGGGTGATTTAAGAAATGTTCGGGAAGCCATGTCACCCCATAGCTCTTTGTTGTCTTCACCACTTTCTGAAACCAATAGTCCGTTAGAACCCTATCGGAATAACGTATCCAATTCATTATCCCATTAGAGTTTCTGACTACGTTTCAGGGGGCTAAGTGTAATTATCGATACCACAGGAACCTTACAGTTATTTAAGCTTACCTCAGGGGGTGTGTGTAATTTACCCTAAAATATAACTTTTAGCTTCCCAAAATCAAGAAGATTGGAGATGCCCTTATAGATGCTTACATAAGCAACAAAATCTTATCATTTTATCAAAACCAAATCATAATTAAATATCAACAGTATCCAAATAAAAAATAACCACCAAGAAATGAAAAGGATTGAACATGTAAGGGGAAAAAACTATATCCATTATATGTATTAAATATCTGATACACAACTTCAATTTTCCATCGAAATATATAAAAGAAGTATTTTTTATTTTGAAATTTCAAGGTTTACATGGACATATTGAACTAAACACCATCAATAAACGTACCTATATTTTTGTTGAGCATGGCATTATTAAAGTGTATTTGTATATATAATACACCCTTCACAATTTTTTATTTATTAGAATAAGTCACAAGTCCGATTAAATCTTTGTTACACCCCCTTCACTAAATAGATTAAAAATGCCCTATACACAATAGTTCTGATTTTGCTCTAATTAATGCCCATATGGATTTAGCATTTTGGATTAGTATTTTTTCATTTTCGTTGATTTAGTTTTACCTTTTTTATTATTTAAAAAATTATGGTTATTGTTACTAATTTTTTTATAACAATTATTATAATAATAATAATTATTATTATTTATTTTATTTTTTCAAATTTGCTATTTTTTATTTTTATTTTTTTCATAAATTTACTATGTTGAAGTTGACCATAGTCAACCGTAGACAAATGTAGTCGACTATAGTCATGTGCGGCTACCTACGTAGTCTAGAAACCCTAGATCCGCTCATTTAACCCTAACGGGTCCCGCCAAACAATATAGCAAATTATAGACCAACTATAGTCGACTATAGTCACTCGTGGTGACCTACCTAATCTAGAAACCCTAGATCCACCAGTTTAACACTAACATGCACCAGACAATATAATCGACCATAGACAACTACAGTCACTCACGTCAGTCAGTTATCTAAAAGAGCACAATACATCTGAACAATTATTGTTTTCCAAATTGATCTAACAATCTGAGTTCAATGGCCGAACGAAATCCAAATTATTCCTTTAACTTTTAGATAAAAGAATTTTCCCAAAACAAAAAAATCTAAATAAAATGTATAAATTTACTTTCAAAAATTATTGTGCAATGATAACATATGGGAGAAAGTTTAGCAAGTATACAACAAAATTACTATCTTCTCCACCCATCATCTCAAGAATCCAAATTTTCAATCCAACCTCACCAAAAAAAGTCAGCAAAAATTCTGATTGTTCTTCCATAGTATCAAAAGATCTAAAAGTGGTTTTGTTATTATTGCAGTTTATGTGGACGATCTAAATCTTGTGGGAAATCCTGAAGAACTCACAAAGATCGTAAACTATTCGATGAAAGAATTTGAGATGAAAAATCTTGGAAGGACAAAATTTTGTCTCGGCCTGCGGATCGAGCATTTCCCCAATGGAATCTTCATCAATCAGTCCACATATACATAAAATATTCTAAAATGATTTTACATGAATAAGTCTCATCCTTTGAATGGTCCTCTGGTTCTTCGATCGTTGGATATAAAGAAAGAAAATGGAGAATTACTTAGTACCTTATCTTAATGCAATTGGAACACTAATGTATCTTGGTGATAATACTAGACCTGATATTGCTTTCTCGGTCAACTTATTAGCACCATAGTAATGCAGCAAATTCAAGGAACTGTAAAATACCTCAAATTACCACCATCCTTATATGTATGTTTGAATAATCAATCTCTCTCTCTCTTTTTTTTTTTGTGTTTTCTATTTAATATTTAATATTTAATATTTGTCACAACGATTTTTTTGAGAATTTGAACAAAATTAAGATATAGAATACACTTAATGATTTTTCTTTTTTATTGGTTATGACTAAATTTTTTTTGAAATTAAATAGGATATCTAAGAGAACATGTAAATGTATCTAAGAAGACATGTTGGCAAAAAAAGGATCAATAAATTATGTAATTATGTTGGAATAACGGGTTAGCAAAGGATATGATGCGTGCTTTTGACAAACAACATAGCACAAAAATATGAAATTATGTTGGTTTAAGTAAAAATTATAAAATTAATTTTGCAGTTAAACATTGCAATTAAATAATTCACACTCATATAAATATATAATGTTCTTTCAAGCCACATTGTACTTCAACATGCACCGACAAATAAATTAAGTTACATATTGGAAATAAATAATCTACATGTTTTTTCAATAAGATATTTTATTTTAAATCACATGCATAATTAACATTATAAAATTAATTAAACACGTGCGAGGCATGTGCTCTTTTCTAGTACATATATATATATAGTTTGCCATACTCAACTGAAATATTTTGTTACCTCGTCTCCTTTTTGAGGTCGGGTTTTTATATCATGAACTTACAATAACAAACAATTTTTATGGTGTGTTTGGGAAATGTCGTTTCCAAGAGTCACCAAGTTAGGTAAGCAAGTTCAACCTTTCTCAGTTGACAGAGCGCTTTCTTGATCACTTTCTTGGTCGTGTCTTGTTTTATTGTAGTCTCCACATACGCACAACATTCGACAACGAGTTCCTCCAGGCTTTTAAGCTCACAAAACATCGACTCCAAGAGTATAAACTTGAGTCCACCACATCTGCTAACTGTCAGACTTTTCAGAGACCAAAAGCTTCCACAAGACGGAGGTGTCGAAGGCGACTCTAAAGGTAGTGGCTCACATATATACTCCAGTTTCGATAAGCTATACACCCATAATTGCTCTAGACACCAAAAATAACGTTCAGTTCCTTTATTTAAAAAAAAACTCCAAGTTGTACACAATCCCTTACCAGACACAACTTGATTGGCCTGAAATTCGAATAGTCAAACTCCGAAAGCCTTTCGACATCCGTGTGTGTATCTAAGTAGAATATTGCGGCATGCGCAAGTACATTCTTGATCTTTTCGGGTGTATCTTTGACTTTTACAAATCTCAAGCAATTCATACTTTCATCGAACAATGACGCCACTTCACTTGGGACTATATTGATGAATCGGGACACATTAAAGCCAACAATGGACTTGAACGATCTCAAGATTCCGTTCGTCCTAGAATTTTTTGCTCGAATAAACGCTTGAAACCTTGCTACTCGTGGGAAATAGAATTGAAGAAAAGAAAGACTCTCCAAATTGACGAGATCCTTAACTATGCATGCAGCGTTTTTTCGCCAGCACATGTCATTTATGTGAACGGTAATGCTTAGACATTCCAATTCTTTAAACTCCGATAATATACCATCGGGAACCATTTCTTCACTCATCAAATTTACATAACTATGTTCTGATTCAGTTCCGTACATCGATAGCTTTGTATGCCTTAAGCAAACTAGCCGACACATTTGTACATGAATAAGATATTGTTTCATGCCTAGATCTAGCACTTCCAAATTGGCGAGATTTCCTATTTTAGCTGGAATTTCGGGCATACAAGCACAGTTTCTCAACAACAGCACATTAAATTTGGGGAGCCTAAAAAGTGAACAAGGCAAGATCCTGATTCTAGTATCCGACAAGTCCAAGAAACTTAACTCAGGCATGTTGTTGAAAAACAAGGAACCAATGAAGGAAAGTTGTTTGTTTCTTTGGAGGAATAAGCCCGAAGCATTAGGGTATTCAGATTCCTCAGGTAACTCTTTAAAGTGTTGGTTCACCAAGTTTATCACTGTTTTTACTCCGGAACTTTCTAGTGGTCCTCCGGGCACACAATTCACAACCAAAATTGTAGCCCTATATCATTTCCCTTGAAAGCAAACAAATAATGCTTCTCTTCTGGAATACAATAATCGTAAAATTGCAGTATTTCTGCACATTCTGTCAGTTGAGTACCATTTTTATTCATTATCATATTCGCTATTTCGAAGACGAGCCACATCAAGTGTGAACGACGCCAGAGTTATGATGGCTGGTTCTCTGCAGTCCCAGAGCCTCGAGTGCTTGCAGTTACACTTGGGAGACTCTTGCAATGCCTTTGGTACACGTTGATGAATTTGTTGTATTTCTTGTCGAAATTTTGCATCGCACTCATAAAAAGAAGGTAGCTGCCTCTTTTTCTTCTGGACGTTTCTCAGGACAAACCATTTTCCATGATCCGTTCAACGGATTTCTTCCTCGAATAGAAGATGGTTGGTTACCTTTGCTAAAAGGTTTTTCATATCTCTGACATATTTTCGCTTCTCCTTCAAGCATAGAAACGTTTCTCTAACAGTTGAGGTAACCAGGTTCATCTTATCAATATCTCTAATCGTCCTACAAATGTAGACATTTAACGTAATTCGTTAGCATTTCACTACAAATTAAACATATATGATTCCAGGAATTAATGGTGTTCTACGAGATTCCTAGTCAATAAATAAACGAGGCGCACAACGTTTGACTTTCTTTAAGATAAGCCATACCACTTGTCATAAGTACACTGAAGTAAATCAAGCTTCTTAGCATAAAAATAAGTGCCATTGTAGGAAAAATAATTCACTAAATCAATCTATACTATCTATAAAAGTGTGAATGTTAGGTGGTTTCTTCCATTTTTTGTATGGACAAAAATGCCCCTGAAAATAATTAAAACTTCAAGGTCAATTAAGTAAAATAAGTAATAATTAAATAGTTTTAATGAATATTAAATACGAAAATTAATAATATCTGATTATTGAGTATATTGAGTATTTAGATTTCGTTAAACAAAAAACTTGTAACCACAACAGCTTAAATCGGTGGGTAATTGTTGGTTGAACCAACAGTCGATTTGTGAAATTGTATTTTGGAATCATAATCAAACTCCTAACCTTAAAGGGTTGGTTAATGGTCTTGTACTTTTAAATTGTGAACCCCGGTCAGTTCTGATCCGTTGGTTCACGATTCTCCATCCAATTTTTCATTTACGTTTAATTTTTGATTAATATCCATTTGTCCTTTGTTCTAATATATATATATATATATATATATATATATATATATATAATCAAAAGTAAATGACGCAACTTGAAATAAAAGTAATAACAATAACGAAAAGGTTCCAATTTAAAAAAAAATACTATACATATGGTTTTCGATGTTATGGCGAGGATAAATAATTAATAGAATAACATAAGATGAAATAGATATGGTAAAATAAATACTATAGTTTATATATATTAATATTAAATAAAATCATATTCTACTATTTTAATATTTTAATACATACATATATTAATAGAGACGTGCAACTCATGTCACACCTATCTAGTAAATTAAAAAGAAAAAAAAAAAAACCTGAATTTTAAATCCAAACAGAGCTTACAAAATTGAAGGACAAGAGTTTATAGTGAAGATTAAAGCTGTGAGTTAAACTAAAATCTAAAAGCATGCATTATATGAATTCTCGAAAGAGGAATAAGAACTACAACACAAAATCCAATAACAAAAAATCATACAAAAACCATGCTACAAACGGCTTGGAAAATTAGGGTTCCGATTCGTATAAGCAAAAAGTTAAGAAACATCGCAGTGATTACTTACATTATACTGTTCACGAGATCGGAAAAATTGAGTGAATAAAGTTCGCAAGTTGGTATCAATTACAGTCGAAAATGTACAACTGTGAGAAAAATGTCCGGTGAAAGCAGAGGTATTATGATTACTGATTTGTGATGGAGGAGAGAGAGAGAGAGAGAGAGAGAGAGAGAGAGAGAGAGAGAGAGAGAGAGAGAGAGAGAGAGAGAGAGCACGCAAAAGCATTAGGAAAAAGGAAGCGGGATGGAGATTGTCCGGTTTTCTTTTAAAAATGGAGTAAACTGCAAATAAAAGGATTTTCTTTTTTGTAATTTAAACATATATTGGGGTTTTTTTTTTTTTTTAAATATTTTGCCCTTAAAAGTATTTATTGGAGCAATTCTAATGGGTTATCAAACATGGTATTTAAACCATTAACCACTATTTATACACCAAAAAATAGAAATTTTTAACTCCAATGGAGTTATCAAATTAGGGTTCTATTTTGATAATTCAACTTTTGGGATGTAAAAATACTTGCTGGAAATTGAGTTATCAAAAGTGTAACTATCTAAACATCCAATCAAAAGTGGACATGTGGCAATTACAAATAAAATCACTCATAAACTTCCAATTGATAATTAATTTGATAACCCTGGTTGGAGTAGATGAAGTTTAATCAATATTAAAATATTATCTCAAATATCAAATAAATATTTGATAATTCGATTTTGGTATTTAGCATTGGAGTTGCTCTTAGCATTTAAAGAAAAAAATTAAACTTACATCAAAAAATAATTTAACGAAATCAAATTGTTTTTAAATAATAAATATTCATGTTTTTCATTGATTTTAATCATTTATAAATTTTTAGTCCACCAATGTGTCAACAGACATGGGGTTGTCTAGGGTCCGAGAGGGGTTGTACTTCTCGGACCTAAACGATTGAATCTGGGACGTACAAAATGTTTAAATGTTGATCTCATCCATTGATTTTTTGGTACGACCTAGTACGATCCAGTACGACATTAGAATTTTGTACGAACTCAGTAAAAATACATCGTACACCATCGTACACTCATCGTACTCTTTGTAAATTACTATCTTAACCTTATAAATAATATAAGAAAATAATATTTCCACACAATTTTTTATTAATCCATTCTTCTTCTTTTTTTCGTAGTATGATTGTAAAACAAAATCAAAATTCATCAATTATTTTCAAAGAAATCTCTTTTCTTTCGTCGAACACAACCTTTCATCTCCTCTATTCATGGAGACACTGTATGGCGTATGCCATGGTTCAATCTCCAGTGATGAGAAAAGAAATTTCTCATCGGGATTGTAAAGCCAGATTTGAAAATCTCTTTTTCATCTTTTTCTCATATTGTTTTTATTGTTGAGAATTATGGTGGTGGAAGAAAAATCAACAATAGTGGTGAGGGTCGCCGATTCGAGGAACCCAAATGGAAAAACATGCGGCTGACCCAATTTTTATTGGGTTATTTAATTTTATTTTCTTTTCCCAGTTCGATTCAAACTTGCAGTTCAATCATAATTATTATAACATAATCCACGAAAATAGGACCCAATTTATTAGCAAGAATGAGATCTTCAGATTCCGTGCAGGTAATTAGAAACTAAATGTGAAACTATAACAATCTTAATTCCATATGCTTCACATTGAATACGGAAGCTATTGGTATCTTTAGAGTATTTTTAGTTTCTTGAATTGAATTGAAAACACAAGTCACCGAACATTTTATGCTTATGAAGTTATGTTCTTCTAGTATTAACTTGAATTGTTTCTCAAGATTCCCACCTCTTTTGAACATTTTATTTCAAATTATTATGTTGATGAGGTTCCTCCGAAGAAATTATTATGTTGATGAGGAGAAGACGATGGATTTTTTTTTTTTAGTTTTTAATCGAAGAAGACGATGGAGAGAAAACGTTTATAATGAAACGCAATTGTCATATTTTACTTATTAATTTTGTATATTTTGTTTTTTGAAAAGTCATTAATATTTAATATTTAATTAAGTTTTAGTTTTAAGGGTATTTATGTAATTTCATTAGTAATCCATGTTTCGTACTTTTTTAATGGGGTTCGTACTAATCATACGTGTCACATTTTTATTGGTTGATCTTCAATCGTTTAGGTCCGAGAAGTACAACTCCTCTCGGACCCTAGACAACCCCATCAAACTATACAAGGTAAACAACAACCCTAAGTGTATACACTCTCTCCACATTTTCATCTCAACTTGCTAAAAGACAATCATACTAAAAAAACGAACCAAAAAGATTTCCACATCAAATTTCATCAAGAACGAACATTAAAAATTAGGTAGGTAAAATTCATTAAACATTCTCAAAATTGTAAAATAAATTGGATTCTGCGAGAAAAAAAAGAAATCGATGCCTCGTCTCTTAGCTCGTGCTACCAGTAATTAGTCGTTCGTAAAATAAAATGTACCCATGATCTGTATTACTGGAATACTCTTGGGCTGATCCGAAGAAGGTCTGCACGGCGGATTCGTCGATCATTTCAACGTTTTCATCGTCGAAGAACAACCAATGGTTGTGGCTTTTCACGAGGCTGATGTAGTGGCCGTGATTGGGACCACTGCCTACGTGGACAACTACGGCGAAGAGGGAATATTCTGCTTCTGTGTCTTCGACTGTGTTGCTGAGTTTTAGCTCGAGTGGGAACACGACACGATACGAAAGCTTCTTGTATCGGCCCAGCTGTTCGATGTACTTGAATCTCTTCAAATGGATGACTAGGATCTGAGGTGGCCTTTTGATCTTCAATCTCTTTTGGGCTTCTTGTAAGCTAAATAAATAAATAAATAAATAAGAAAGAGAACAGTTATAACACAAAACCATCTTTTTACTCGACTTATACAATAAAGATTTATACGAACTACTATGGCTACCATCATTTGAACAATATCTACTGAGAATCAATACTTGCCGAAAAGAAAGCCGACAAAAATTTACAACATAAAATACCAACAGATATGATTGTATTTCCAAGCTAATGATCCGATAAGAAAATGATGTAATAACAAGACCAGTATCAGTATACATTCTACTTATTATACGGAAAAATGTAAAACATGAACAGAGACAGCAAAACAGTCAGTTTCTTAGGAGATGCATTTTTTGAAGTATTTTACTGCTTGAGTAAATTAAGGATACATAAAGACAAGCATCTATGAAACAGAAACACGGAAATTTGATTTCTGAAATGAATGAAAGTTTCTATTAATTCCCACCAAGAGCAGAATCCAACAAGGGAACAATTTGAAGAGTTGGAGAGATTAACATCGTCTCATTACATGAAAATTGTGACTAACCTGCAGCATTTGTCACAAAAGAATTTGTCATCGGCATTTAAAGTTTCAGTGGAGCTAAAATTTTTCAGATTGCTCGTAATTGAACTGTTCTGTTCTATATCAATGCTCAAGTCAAGAAATGTTTCATCCCTTGCTGTCACTGTCTCACAACGTAGGCACCTTGTTTCATTTGTCAATATACCCTGAAAAATAACAATTGTCAATGCCAAAAGAAGACATAAAACCAGTCAAAAAAAATGGATGGATGGAAGAAAAAAATCTCCAAAATATAGCATGAGGTTGAACAGCAAACGAAACTTGCCTGAAAATTCTTGTGCACCCAGGTGATCAGGGGCTCCTCTGGGGAACCGTTGGAAGATATATTTGTCGGGCCATTAGCAATTTTCTCGGAACCTTCTGGTTCAGTCTTGGTAGCTTGAGCTTCTTTCTCCAGTATTTCGACCAGTTCATTTAGCAAATAGTTTAGGAATTCATGGGCATCCTACATGTATAATATGTTGAACCATTAACAGATTAGAAGAAGCATTAACAACATAATAAGCTCCATTTTTACGGCATTGAACAATTGCGTTCAGGGTGTATAGAAATCAGGGTGTATATATAGCGAAATGTCAAGACCAATCCACTTTTTTAATGAAGTACAACGAATGAACTTAAGAGTATGAGGTTTATCATCATACCTGATGCATGTAACTGCGAAAAATTTCATTTTGCTTCTTCAGTCGCTGTACGAAACGCTTTGGAGCAAGAACACCAGTTTTTTTCTTTTGTGAGCTTATCTACATGCAAAATCAAGCACAATTTATTTGGAGGGGAGTTTACATAAATCAATAAACGACTTGAATGTGTTGGTCGGAACATATCTAATAATGGGACATGGATTAAGATGCACTCTATCCCTTCATAAACCAGAATTGATGCATGGGCACATGAACATAGCTAAAAACCAAACCAAGACTTGATACTAGACCGAAGATCAATCGTTAAAAGCTCATTAGAACTCAGTCAGCATAACGAACCAAGCTAGGATATAAATTAATATCCAAGTTCCTGAACCCTACTATTTGGTCAGGATATTTTTTTCCCATCTAAAAATCAAATAATTACGACATTCAAACAGGACTGTCTAGTCATCTTATACACTAAACTGCATGATCTTTAAATCGTACATCCCCGCACATCTACAAGAACCTCAAGAAAATGCACAAGAAGGCATAGACAAGGCCAATATAGGGAAATAGACAACTTGAGTTTTACAACAGAGGATGAAGGCGTGTGGCAGGAGGGGGAGAGAGGTTAGCAGATACATCATTTCCCAGAAGATTGGAAATGTTCGATGTAATGTCTACGGAAAATGGCTGATTTCGGTATTGGTATCAAGGAACCCCTCTCAACTTCCTCCAACCACCTCCCACGCCCCCTCAACCCCACTCCACCCCCAAAAAAATCCATCTATTGACTAACAAATTAGCAGATCTTATGATTGATAGATTCCTTGGTTCTCAATAATGAGTATCCTCTGCTTAGGTCAAATCCTGAAAACTGAAAACAACTTTTCTGGTCTTTGTCTATCGCCTCCTTATTGGGACCCGAGCGTTAAACACATAAACCCTTGTTTTACCTAGTGAAATACAACATGACCCTGCTATTGTTACGCTGTTTCAAGTGATACAATAAAATTGACGTTTCATGATCCTAGGCAAATCCTAAGTTGCAGTCTTCTCTCAGGAACCTCAAATGCTAAGACATCTCTTTAAAATCGACATAATTATGAACTACATGAATTTAAATTAAATGAGTAAAAACTACCAATCTAAAATCTATCTTCTACATGTTATCTACTCTGGGGATTAGCCAACAAGATCTGATTATGCAAGGGCATGAAAAGGTAATTCCCCCAATTCAGAAAAATGCATTCGTTTCATGTTCCCATATTCCAAATTATGCATGCCCGTTTCAATACTTCACATCTCTTTGAGCAGCTATTAAGGAATACAGCCTGATCACTTTATTCACTCATAATAAGACAAATCATCATAACATTTATTCTGTCATTTCAACACCACAAAGTTCACATAAGAACATAATTTTCTTCACATTCTTTTTCATCAAATTTTATCATTTTCACAACATACTACATACTTCAAATCATTTGATGGTGCACTTTGAGATGCCAGAAGTGAGAATAGAAAGTTTGTCTCTGAGACATGTATTTACAATATGCAACTACAAACCAATCTTTGTATTGCACTTTCATATCAATTAATTTAGCAGGACATGAGCTGAAACAAATATTATTTTAAGCAAATTAGATCGACGTTTTACTCTGTCATTCCCATGTCTACTTTAACATCAATCTTATTGATAGTAACATGTTAAGTAATTGCGTTCAGTATACAAATCAGACGAAAGGAAAAATATCAGCAAGGAGTACAATGTACAATCCAGAGACGAAAATATGTCCACATAAGGAACTTATTTGATTTGATATTCTTTCAAATGCAAAAGATATTTTACCTGTAAAAACAAGTCTGCTAGGCATGTCAGGAGATTTTCTTCTGCATCTGCAGGATTTTTGTTATTGGAATAATATTCTAGCAACTGCTCACGGAATGGGACACAGAAATAAAGAGCCTGCAAAACAAAGGTGGAAATTAATAAAAAAGGAATCCCAGCTTGGTTCTTAATATGCCAACTGTGTGAAAGAAAGACCATAACTCGAACTAAGCGAAGTTCAAACCAACAAAACCCTTTAGAGAGAACAGTTGTTTCTCCAGCGAAACATTGATATAGTAAACGAATGTTAATTAGCCAGCAACAACACGAGTGTGAAAACTAAATGCAAGAAGCGTATACATAATAGATTGCAGGTTAATAACAAATCCGTGGCCAAAAGAGGCAAATGACATTCAGCATTTAACTCAAATCTGCAAGATGGTCGTAAAACATAGACAATACCATCTTACAAGTTCTAATGGAGTCTTAATAGAAGGTTACCTCGAAACCATCCACCAAAATAGATATACCGTACATAAGAAACGAAAGAATAAAGCCTAGAAACACACACACCCATGCTTACAGAGAAAATAATAAGATTTTCCAGATATCCAAACATTAACCGAAATCCACCATAAAGATACTTCAATGCATCTAATTGCCAACATAAAATCATAATTCAGCGATCCACTAATGCAGAAACAGCGTAATTTCACCATCATCAATATCAAAATCATCTACAAAATGCAAATTACGGTCCTCAACTTCCCACTCACATCATCACACTAAAAAATTCAACAACGAAAGCAAATTCAACCTCTTCTGCTCAACCAAGAATCAGCGGAGAAAAAAATAAATCAAAAAATAAAAAATAAAAAAAAACCTGAAGCACGCTGTTGCAATAGCAAGTGTTGCCGAAATTCTCGAGTCCAAAATACCGCTCGCCTTCAGGAAATTGGTCACCCAATGCTTTCTCGAGCTTCGAACCTGCTGCACCCATTCCTACCTCACTTCATTCGAACCTCTCTCTATATCCAATACATCCGCGTCTGTATCTATCTGTATGTATACACGTACGCCTATATTTTCGTCAGGGTGATTTCTAGGGTTTAGCTCTGAGAGAGATCAAATTAGATTCAGAATGGAGAAAAAATTGATTGAAATTAGGGGTTTTGAATTGGAAAAGGGGAAAAATGAGAGAGAGAGATAGAGAGAGAGAGAGAGAGAGAGAGGAAGAAGGGGAAAATGTATGTATCTGTATCTATCGATATCTAAATGAGGAAGATCAGGGTATTGAGTTTCCTGACTGGGAAATGTGATTAAAATGGAAAACAAACTAAGTGCGATTACCTATTTGCTATTCGCGCTCTTCATTAATTTAGTGGTCCTCGTTATTAGATAGATGGTTATTACGTGGAATTTATCAATTAATCTTTTTTTTTTTTACATATATACTTATGATAGTTGTCTAAATTATTAAAAATACAAAAATAACAAATTCAATTTAATTTAGGGTCAATTAGGTTGACCCGTTATTAGATCGATGGTGCAAAATTATGCAGTGTAATCGGTGGCGGAGCCAGAATTTGTTGTAATGGTGTACTAAAACTTTACGGAATTTTGAGGGTCGCGCACTCGAATTTTTTTTATGAGTTATTCAGAAATAATAGAACAAAATAAATAAATAAATATATTATATGTTTTAGTTAAATTATATAAATTAAATTGTGTATTAACAAAATATAATTATTGGAACTCTACATAACAAATTAGTTGTGTGGGCTGATTAAATCGAATTAGAATTAAAATAGTATAGAAAATAACTAATTAAACAAGATTAACATTACAATAGTGTCTAAAAAAAATGAATCAGTGTGGGCTTCAGTCCACCTATAAATACACATGGATCCACTCCTGAGTCTATTTTCACAATATGTATCATCTATAAAATTCAGCTTTCTACAATCTATACCCGATGAATTACACCATGTGCTTTTAAATCATAAATCTACACATAATAACACACCCACATATATGTATGTGTGCTTAGTTATTTATATAGATCTACGGTTTAAAATCATATGGGTATATTTAACCACGTGTAGGATCTCAAAAGCCATAAAACTCTATATCTTATCTTAGTTTATATTTACAAAAGAAAGGTTGTTGTTGTAGCTTTAAGGGTATTTTTCCCCGCTTATTTTAAGGGCACAAGCTGGGATGGCAATGGATCGGATTTGGTGGGTCTCAGACCCGGAACTGACTTGTTTGGGGTTGATCTCGCAAAATAAATGGTTTTGGATCGGATAATGAGTTTAAGGTTTTCGAATTTGACGATTCTTAGTTGGGTTATATACGGCTTTTATTGGAACCGACCCAAAACCAACATGTATGTATATATATATGTTAGGATGAAATTGATTTCATTATTATAAATTTTACGGACCAAACTGCAATTCCAGAATATCCGTGACAGTGTGAGTTGTGACACAACTTGGAAGAATGTGAAAAAGTCATAAGTGCAGATTCCAAAAGTCGCAGACTTTTACTGCAAATTTTCAAATAATAAGAATTGAATTGTAAAATTTCAAAAAAAATGGGGCGAAATAAAATTTATAACAAGTTGAAGGAATTAACTGAAAATTCTGAAAAATCAGACTACGCAGCGGGTTTGGAATTTCAGCAAGTGCGTTGTTCCTTTAATTCTTCTAGAATATGTGTGTACATTTAATTGGACTGTTAAAACTTGGAAATCACAAAGCAAAAATTCGACCAAATATGATTGACAATATTTATTATTAGCCCTTTCAGAATCACATTAACTATGCATAATATATAAGAATTAGGCACAAAACAATCCAATGCATATTCGAGATTGAAAATAGTTAATGAGAGTGTAGGTTCAATCTAGACACGGCCATGGGCCGGTTCCGGGCCGGTTCACTTTTTCCGGAACTGGAACCGGCCCGTACTACACACAGTTTGGCGGGCCGGGCCGACCCACCGGTTCTGGGTCGGCCCGGAAATTTATATATATATATATATATATAAACTACTTTATGGATAAATAAATTAAAAGAATTACTTTTAAATATGAAAAAAACAAAAGAAAATAAATAAAGTGACTTGAACATAATTTTATAGGAAAAAATAGGGTGTGAGGGTATTTATCGGAAAAAATGGGGGGGGGGGGGGGGGGGGGGAATTGAAAAAAGAGCAAATAACGGCCGGTTCACTGGGCAGTTCAGTTTTTTCAGCTTTTTTTATTTTCGGGTGAACCGCCGGGCCGACTCGGCGGTTCACGGCTCACATATTTCTAGAACCGGGCCCGGCCTGAGAGACACGGGCCGGTTCACGGTTCCGGGGCCGGTTCACGGTTCACGGTTCACGGTTCACGGTTCCGGGCCGAAAACCGGACCATGGTCATGTCTAGTTTAAACAGTACACCTATATGGTTAGCTGTGAGTTCCTTCATTACCAAAAAAGATTGAAAATAACCATTACTTTACCACATTAACATCAAACATCCTCGTATATGCAATCATTGCTGGAAACAGAAAAGGAATTACGACAATTTTGTTGGACATCAAGCGCGCTGGAATTCTGCTAAAATTTGTAATGGAGTCTCTTGAACATGCTCGGAAAGGAATGCTACAAATACTTGAGCATATGAAGATAGCGATCAATGTAAATTGGACTGAGGAGTGCAGAAAATTTCCACGAAGAGGTAGGAAGGTCACATGTATGTATTCCATCGAATGTAATCAATCTTATTGATCGTTTGATATGATAATTGATGCAGTGAAATTAAAGTACAATGATGTGGCGATCGACCGCATAAATGGTGAACTGAGTGCATTGGAAAGAAACATTGATAGAAAAGGTGTGCTTATTGCTATTTTTGTTATGCGATCTTTTAAAATCATGCACTTTGATACCGTATTTATGCTACAGATGTAACTCTCTCAGTAGATAATGGTTTTGTTACCATCGATGTTGCTAATCAATCAACATTGGATAAAGTGCTCAAAGAGTTGTTGTTTGGTTGTTAAAAATTTGAGGACCGACTAATTTCTCGTTGTCAACTGGTTTTATTTAATCTCATTGCCAACTGGTTTTATTTAATCTCATTGCCATTTGATAATGTGTTTTAAAGTTCACTGATTATAATATGGAAATATCGTCACATGGAAAAATGGGGGGGGGGGGGGGGGGGGAATTGAAAAAAGAGCAAATAACGGCCGGTTCACTGGGCAGTTCAGTTTTTTCAGCTTTTTTTATATTCGGGTGAACCGCCGGGCCGGCTCGGCGGTTCACGGCTCACATATTTCTAGAACCGGGCCCGGCCTGAGAGACAAGGGCCGGTTCACGGTTCCGGGGCCGGTTCACGGTTCACGGTTCACGGTTCACGGTTCCGGGCCGAAAACCGGCCCATGGTCATGTCTAGTTTAAACAGTACACCTATATGGTTAGCTGTGAGTTCCTTCATTACCAAAAAAGATTGAAAATAATCATTACTTTACCACATTAACATCAAGCATCCTCGTATATGCAATCATTGCTGGAAACAGAAAAGGAATTACGACAATTTTGTTGGACATCAAGCGCGCTGGAATTCTGCTAAAATTTGTAATGGAATCTCTTGAACATGCTCGGAAAGGAATGCTACAAATACTTGAGCATATGAAGATAGCGATCAATGTAAATTGGACTGAGGAGTGCAGAAAATTTCCACGAAGAGGTAGGAAGGTCACATGTATGTATTCCATCGAATGTAATCAATTTTATTGATCGTTTGATATGATAATTGATGCAGTGAAATTAAAGTACAATGATGTGGCGATCGACCGCATAAATGGTGAACTGAGTGCATTGGAAAGAAACATTGATAGAAAAGGTGTGCTTATTGCTATTTTTGTTATGCGATCTTTTAAAATCATGCACTTTGATACCGTATTTATGCTACAGATGTAACTCTCTCAGTAGATAATGGTTTTGTTACCATCGATGTTGCTAATCAATCAACATTGGATAAAGTGCTCAAAGAGTTGTTGTTTGGTTGTTAAAAATTTGAGGACCGACTAATTTCTCGTTGTCAACTGGTTTTATTTAATCTCATTGCCAACTGGTTTTATTTAATCCCATTGCCATTTGATAATGTGTTTTAAAGTTCACTGATTATAATATGGAAATATCGTCACATGGAAAAATGGGGGGGGGGGGGGGGGGGGGGAATTGAAAAAAGAGCAAATAACGGCCGGTTCACTGGGCAGTTTAGTTTTTTCAGCTTTTTTTATATTCGGGTGAACCGCCGGGCCGGCTTGGCGGTTCACGGCTCACATATTTCTAGAACCGGGCCCGGCCTGAGAGACACGGGCCGGTTCACGGTTCCGAGGCCGGTTCACGGTTCACGGTTCACGGTTCACGGTTCCGGGCCGAAAACCGGCCCATGGTCATGTCTAGTTTAAACAGTACACCTATATGGTTAGCTGTGAGTTCCTTCATTACCAAAAAAGATTGAAAATAACCATTACTTTACCACATTAACATCAAGCATCCTCGTATATACAATCATTGCCGGAAACAGAAAAGGAATTACGGCAATTTTGTTGGACATCAAGCGCGCTGGAATTCTTCTAAAAATTGTAATGGAGTCTCTTGAACATGCTCGGAAAGGAATGCTACAAATACTTGAGCATATGAAGATAGCGATCAATGTAAATTGGACTGAGGAGTGCAGAAAATTTCCACGAAGAGGTGATCAATGTAAATTGGACTGAGGAGTGCAGAAAATTTCCACGAAGAGGTAGGAAGGTCACATGTATGTATTCCATCGAATGTAATCAATCTTATTAATCGTTTGATATGATAATTGATGCAGTGAAATTAAAGTACAATGATGTGGCGATCGACCGCATAAA
The DNA here is from genome assembly GCF_056151865.1 of Erythranthe guttata. NCBI lineage: Eukaryota > Viridiplantae > Streptophyta > Magnoliopsida > Lamiales > Phrymaceae > Erythranthe > Erythranthe guttata. The sequence goes on along the minus strand of NC_142540.1, from coordinate 24,704,542 downwards.
TGGTGAACTGAGTGCATTGGAAAGAAACATTGATAGAAAAGGTGCGCTTATTGCTATTTTTGTTATGCGATCTTTTAAAATCATGCACTTTGATACCGTATTTATGCTACAGATGTAACTCTCTCAGTAGATAATGGTTTTGTTACCATCGATGTTGCTAATCAATCAACATTGGATAAAGTGCTCAAAGAGTTGTTGTTTGGTTGTTAAAAATTTGAGGACCGACTAATTTCTCATTGTCAACTGGTTTTATTTAATCTCATTGCCAACTGGTTTTATTTAATCCCATTGCCATTTGATAATGTGTTTTAAAGTTCACTGATTATAATATGGAAATATCGTCACATGGAAAAATGGGGGGGGGGGGGGGGGGGGGGAATTGAAAAAAGAGCAAATAATGGCCGGTTCACTGGGCAGTTTAGTTTTTTCAGTTTTTTTTATATTCCGGGTGAACCGCCGGGCCGGCTTGGCGGTTCACGGCTCACATATTTCTAGAACCGGGCCCGGCCTGAGAGACACGGGCCGGTTCACGGTTCCGAGGCCGGTTCACGGTTCACGGTTCACGGTTCCGGGCCGAAAACCGGCCCATGGTCATGTCTAGTTTAAACAGTACACCTATATGGTTAGCTGTGAGTTCCTTCATTACCAAAAAAGATTGAAAATAACCATTACTTTACCACATTAACATCAAGCATCCTCGTATATACAATCATTGCCGGAAACAGAAAAGGAATTACAGCAATTTTGTTGGACATCAAGCGCGCTGGAATTCTGCTAAAAATTGTAATGGAGTCTCTTGAACATGCTCGGAAAGGAATGCTACAAATACTTGAGCATATGAAGATAGCGATCAATGTAAATTGGACTGAGGAGTGCAGAAAATTTCCACGAAGAGGTGATCAATGTAAATTGGACTGAGGAGTGCAGAAAATTTCCACGAAGAGGTAGGAAGGTCACATGTATGTATTCCATCGAATGTAATCAATCTTATTGATCGTTTGATATGATAATTGATGCAGTGAAATTAAAGTACAATGATGTGGCGATCGACCGCATAAATGGTGAACTGAGTGCATTGGAAAGAAACATTGATAGAAAAGGTGCGCTTATTGCTATTTTTGTTATGCGATCTTTTAAAATCATGCACTTTGATACCGTATTTATGCTACAGATGTAACTCTCTCAGTAGATAATGGTTTTGTTACCATCGATGTTGCTAATCAATCAACATTGGATAAAGTGCTCAAAGAGTTGTTGTTTGGTTGTTAAAAATTTGAGGACCGACTAATTTCTCGTTGCCAACTGGTTTTATTTAATCCCATTGCCAACTGGTTTTATTTAATCCCATTGCCATTTGATACTGTGTTTTAAAGTTCACTGATTATAATATGGAAATATCGTCACATGAAATTTCAATTTCGATTATTTGTTGCTTTCTAACTTGTTCTTTTCAGATTGGTTTCATAGTTGGCGATGAGATAAAAAAGGGAGGTGTTTATAAAGGCGAAGTAATTTCAATAAACTTGTATGGTGCCTTTGTGGAGTTCACTGGAGGCCAATAAGGTTTCCTGCATACAATACACCGGTTTGTGCATTTTTAATTATGTTTACTTTTGTGAATTTTATTGTTAATGTTTTTTTCTTTTCATTTTTTCATTATATTTTTTTTTTAGAATGCGAGGTTTCTAAAGTTGGTGACGTAGTAGAAGTAGGCAAACAATTAGACGTAACATGCATAGGTGTCGACGTAGGTGGTGGTATCCACCTATCTCTCTGCACTACTCGTCCCACTGTAGAAGGAACATATTCTGTTCCTATGAAACGAAAACAGATTTCAAAGCGTGCACGAGGCAAACTGAAAAACGAGAAACCTCGACTCAACAAGTGGACCCCTCCTCCTCAAGGAAAGCTGCAACTACAAACAGACGCATCTTATAACCATAAGACTACAGAAGCATTTGGTGGGGGGTCATACGCGACGGTTTAGGAAATATGCATGCTTCCTTCACGAGTAAGTATGCATATGTCGTCGAGGGAAGTACTATGGCTGAGGCAATGGCTCTACGAGATGGCCTCAAACTGTGTGTTTCGATGAAACTAAAAGATGTGGAAGTTCAGATCGACATCTCCTCCATTGCGCAGCTGATTTGAAAATCAGACTTTTCAAAGGAATATCCATTTGGATTGGAAACGGCTTATGAAAAAGTAATTGAAGAGTGCCAGTCAAAGGTCTAGCACATTAGACATGAACTTTTTCCGAGCCTCAATTAATAAAGAGAGAACAAGCTTTCAAGTTTCAAGGGATGCATTTTACATCTAAGGTAGAGTAATAAAACACTATAAATTTTGTTTAGTAACAGATATATGGCATAATAGCACCATAGATTGGCTTCCTCTCCATCACAAAAGTTTATCGCAAAACATGAACATACAAAAGTTAAAGATGTAGAGTTAATTTTCACGAAAGAAAAGGTAAACGCATATGCCAAGAGTGCTCCTTACAGTGATGTCGGTTAAAATCGGTAGACTGTTATTTGTCCAGTTGATATGTCGGTCTGACTCAGTAGTCCCACGGATAAACAAACGACGTGTCCGCTCAATGGAATAACATCCATCAAAGCTATGTTGCCTAAAAAAAATTAATGCATGTAACTATCTAAAATAATCATATAAATGTATTTGTAAAGGACATCACATATTTCACAACAAACAAATGTCATGAATATTGATCCATCATATCCTTCGACTTTTGAATTGATAGAAATAGGATATGAAAAATGTTTTACATGTGGTAATATATGGACATACGCTTTCTCAGCAAGAGTACCAAATGAATACTAATAGACAATCTAATCACCAATAATTTTTTTTTCCAGTTCATAACATGCACAAAGTCAAAGTTGCATTGATGACTTTTGTTTAACTTTGTTGGTATCGAAAACCGTTTCTTATTCTCTGACATTACAACTTACAAAATCAGATTTACACTAAAGCATCCATCATGCTTCATGGATAGTTAAATGCATCCACAATCACGAGATCTTAAAATAACATGTGAACCAATGACACATAAGAATAAACAAGTATGTAAGAAAGACAAATAGAAATGTGGGAATATGAATAGGATAAGATCAAAACAAAATGTCATTTCACGTATTAAATGGACCAAAACATCATAATCACACCATTCTCGATTTCTTTTTTATCAGAATCTAATGGAACAATACAGCTAACACATACCCTCTTTGTTGAAGGAGAAACATCAGAAGCACATCATTCTCGATTTCTTCTTTATGAGAATCTGATGGAACAATACAGCTAACACATTCCCTCTTTGTTGAAGGAGAAATATATCGATGATTTCTAAGGCTTACATCACAAATAACTTATAACAAACAAATTTAATGATGTGTTATCACATGTTATTATAAAAAAATTGTCGTTCATGTAATTATCTAAAAGAATCGTATAAATGTATTTGTGACGGACATCACATATTTCACAACAAACAAATGCCATGGATATTGATCCATCATATCCTCCGACTTTCGAATTGATAGAAATAGTATATGAAAAATGTTCTACATAAGATAATATAGGAACACACGCTTTCTCCGCAAGAGTACCAAATGAATACTAATAGACAATCTAATCACTAGTGATTATTTTTTTCCAGTTCATAACATGCACAAAGTCAAAGTTGCATTGATGACTTTTGTTTAACTTTGTTGGTATTGAAAATTGTTTCTTATTCTAGAATATTACAACTTACGAAAGCATATTTAAACTAAAACATCCAATTATGGTTTATGGATAGTTAAATTTGCATCCACAATTATCTGAGACCTTGAAATAACATGTGAACCAAGGACACATACGAATAAACAAGTATGTAAGAAAGACAAATATAAATGTAGGAATATGAATAGGCTAAGGTCAAAATAAAATGTCATTTTACGTAATAAAGGGACAAAAACATCAGAAGCACGCCATTCTCGATTTCCTCTTTATCAGAATCTGACGGAATAATACAACTAGCCCATACCCTCTTTGTTGAAGGAGAAATATGTCCAGGGTTTTTAAAGCTTACATCACAAATAACCTGTAACAAACAAACTTAATGATGTGCATTATAAAAAAATATATGAAGAAAGTGTTCATCGGACAAAATATTTTCTCACCTCGGCATCGTAAGAATTGCGAGTCGTAAGTCGTAAGATTTTTTAAATTTCTTTAAAAATAATATTAATATATTAAACGATGTACACATATTTGTTAGAGATTGTATATATATTGTCGGATAGAAAATCTACAACTAAACTACGAAAATTATATGATTAACATGCTAAGTGTTAATACTAAATGGACTTCACAAAAATTTAATACAATAAAAATAAAAAGTTATGTATTAAAAGATCTGATTTATTATCATTTAATTTATAATATTTATCAAATGCAAATATTTATTTTTATTAGGTTGAATGAATATAAAAATAAATATTCAAGATCTCATGCAAACTCGTGTATGCAATTAATTGATGACAATCGACATATTCGAGTAAATCAAATTAAAAAATAAAAAAAAATCAAATAATACTCTTTTGAATATATCTCCTACTTTTAAATATAACTAGATTTTTTGTCTGTGCGATGCACGGGATTGAAGTAAAGTTCAATTTAAATCACAAAATTGAAGTTTCAATTCATTCTTATGTTTTGCTATATGAATTGATGATAATCCCCAATTAATAAGCCTTATTTAGTAATTTAATTTTATGTTTTTTTTATCTAATATGTTTGTATATTTATATTAATTTAATTTTAAAGTTTAACGAATTTTCTTTTTTATCACCCATAACACGCCTCAACAAATTTGCTGTAAATTAATGATACTATTAAATCTCAATAGTTTATCAGAAAGCAACCTTAATTTCATTAATAAAATAAAAACCAATTAAATACGTAGATTTGGGGCCAAAAAATTAATATTATGTAAAATGATAATTTTAGTGGAAAACGATACGTATATTTGGGGCCAAAAAGTCTGGATACTTAACAGATTTATTAACCTTGATTATATTAAATAAAATAAAACAATAAAATTAATTAATTAAGTAAATGACAATTATAACTATTAAATGAGCGGAAAAAAAAATTCTTAGTGTTTATTGGGAGCAACCTTACTTTTATAATAAGAATAGAATTGTAAATTATAACAAAAATATTATTGTAATAACTTTTTTTTTCATTTTAAATACAATTGGAGATGAACAATATTAAAAGAAAAGAGAAAAATAGTCATGATAAGATGTAAAAATGTATTGGTATTACGGGGAATTATCATATTTAACTTGTGAGGAATTATCATATTTAACTTGTGTTTGTATTTAAAACCTAATATTTTAGCATAATTTTTAATTTTATTTTGAAAATATATATATATATATTCTGAAAATTGTAGGAATCGTACAAATCATACGAATCGAATCGTAAATCGTACAAATCATTTTTAGAAAAGGGTTCAAATCGAATCGAATCGTACGATTTGAATAGTAAATCGTACGATTTTAATAACCATGCTCTTGTTAGTTTTGAATTATTTTACATATTAGTATTATTTTATGTGTATATTATTAAAACCGAATTACTAATTTAGTGTTCAGTACGCGTCAAATTTTCATTTAGGCAAGGTTTGACCGGTAAACCGAATTCATTGATGATCTTGTCTTGTCTTTAGATATGTGCACTAAAAAATGATCGCATCAATTTTTCTAAATCAGATTATAGTTGAATGCATTCAAAGACGTACATCTGGCCGATTTAATGTGTCGAAATTCGTATAATCGGCTGAACAACAGCTGTTGAAAAAATAAATTACCGAAATTTTGAAAATCGAAAAAACCGAATTACTAATTCGGTGTTCGGGCTGTAGAGACATTGGTACAAAAGATGAGGGGCAACAGAGGATTACTGCCGAGTTGAGGGATGAAAGTGCAAAAATATCAGAGTTGAGGGCAAACAAATGTTAATTTTTTTATGGCAAATTACGACCAGCCCTAAAGTAAGGTATAATTATAAAAAAAAAAAAAAAACACTCTTGTTTGCATAATTACAACCACCCTTCAACAATGTATTGTTTTACACGTCCACCTTTAAAATATCAAATTTACCTAGAAATGTTCATCGAGTTGGTAAACCGAACGAAAATTTGTTCATGCCGATTACCGAACCGTTAATTCGGTGTGGTATTTTATTTTATTTAATATATATATCTTATATATAAAAGAAAGAAACGATGGGCGACCCTAGAAAAACCCTAATGGTATTTTTGTAATTATTTATTTTTAATTTTTTTAATACTACTAATTTTTAACTATAACTTTTAACAATTATCAAAATTGAAACTAACCCGTAAAGAATCCTACCATAATGATACTTCTGTAATTATTTATTTTTAATATTTTTCTCTACTAATTTTCTAACTATAATTTTCAACAATTATTAATCTTTTTTTTTTATCAATATATCTCAAATCTTAAGAGATAATTAAATTGATATTTTTTCACTTTTGCATCGCACGGGGAAAAATGCTAGTTAGTATTTAAACTAAAACTAATTAAAGAAATCAAATAAATAAAAAAAAAAAATCAAAATTTTTAATATTTTTAATAAAATTTTGGTAATTCTGTTATTTATCGAACCAAACGCTAAACAGTATGAAATTTTGGCCTACCGCAATTTCTGTATATTTTTTTCGAATGAACGCCCCTAAATTTATCAAGTGGAGGGATTCTTACGTAAGATAATACATAGTTATGGGGGTTGCTTGTAATTATACAAACATGAGGGAATTTTTCATAATTTGATCTTTTACCCATTTATTTACTGAAATGATTTGTGCAGGCCAAAATTAAACATTCAGGCACATTTTTTACCATTCTTCAAAAAACAAAAAGTAAAAAACTCAAAAACTCTCTCAACCTTTCGATTTTCTTTCGCAAAGCCCGTGCAAATCGTCAACAGATCGGAGGTAATTTTTACGTTTTTACGATCCTCTTGTTATGTAGATTACGAATCCGGAAAAAAAAAAACGAAAAAAATCACACGTTGGCCTGCTCGTGTGAATTTACACGAGCGCATCCACTGTGCTCGTGTAAATCCACACGAGTAGGCCTTTTTTTTTTTTTTTTTTAATTGCTCGTGTAAAAACACACGAGTGGTTGCAAAGTGCTCGTGTGATTTCACACGAGCACTTTGCAACCACTCGTGTGTTTTTACACGAGCAGATTAATTTTTTTTTTTTTTTTTTATAATTTTTTTTTTAGAATTATAAGATGCTCGTGCAAAAACATGCGAGCATTTCAACAGTGCGCATGTGAAATCAGATGAGCACTGTTGAAATGCTCGCATATTTTTGCACGAGCACAAATTTTTTTTTATTTTTTATTTTTTATTTTTAATTGGGTAGGAATAGTACAAAAGGTAAATAGTTATGGTAAAAAGATAAAAAATCATGGTAAAAAAATGCCTGAATGTTTAATTTGACCTGCGTATATCATTACCCATTTATTTATTTGTTTTTTTATGAAAAAACGTGAAAAATAAAAAGAAGAAAGAAACAGCCTTATCTACAAAATTTCAATCCACTACTTCAACAAAGAAGCAGCAGCAGAGCACAAAGAAGAAGAAGAAGAAGAATGGCGAGCCTCTCAATTTCGAGCGTGATTTTCCCTTCGAAATCAAATCTCCCGAAACCCTCCGCCTCCTCCTCTTCCACATTCCACGGCGTCCGCATTGCGCAATTGTGCCCCACGCGGTTCCCCGGCGCGTCGTCGAGCCGTGCTCCTAAATCCTCCTCCGTAGTGATGATGGCGAAGAAGGACGACGAATTGAAGGAAATCAGAACCAAATCCACCGAAGAGCTTCACGAAGAAATTATCGATCTTAAAGGCGAGCTTCTGATGCTCCGCCTCCAGCGCTCCGCCCGTAACGAGTTCAAATCCAGCGACTTCAAACTTATGCGCAAAAAGGTAAACCCTCTCTTTTTTTTTTTTTTTTTTCCGAAAATTGAAATTCTCTGTTTCATGAAGTTCAGATTTTTCTGTACTTTTTAATTAGGTTTATGGTTTTGGATTTTTTTTTTATTTGTTTTGGTTTGGAAGTAGTGAAAAATGCTCACCAACTGTTTGTCGAAATTACTAGCTTGGGTGGGATTATTCGATGATTAAACTCGTTGTTTTCGATTTTTATTTTTTTTCGTGAAATCGGAGAAGGTTTAACTGTGTAGGGGAGAGGAAATGTGTTGCATTTGAAACACAAGGATTCAATTCTGAAATGGGGATTCAATTTCGGTTTTTCGTGTATATTTCGAGTTGATAATGGTGGTTGAATTTATTAGTGAGTAATTAGGAAATGCATGAATCGGACTCGAGTTACTTTACACTCTCTGGTTTAATCACACAATCGATGGTGTCATTTGATTGTTTTATTCACACAATCGAATTTTATTAATGAATAATTAGGAAAGGCATGAATCGAAGTATCGAACTGGAGTTACTTCACATTCTCTGTTTTATTTACACAGTCGATGGTGTCATTTGTTGAGGTATTCGAGTTCAGTAAAAATTGCTCGTACTTAAGTTCTTGATGTCGTATTTTACCAAATAGTAATAATCAATCTTTCACAATACTTGGTTGCCAAAACTAAGTGCTGGATATTAAACACAACCGTAAACTGAAACGAAAGATGTAGCTTCTTGTGGGACGTGATTATCTTTTGGTTATCGATCGTATATATATCTAGTTCTTTGCAGGCTATTTGTGTATACTACTTAGTAACGTTGTTGTGGAATGATATGACAAATAGGTGGCTCGCATGCTGACTGTAAAACGGGAGAGAGAAATGGAAGAAGGAATCAACAAGAGGCTGTCAAGAAAGCTCGATAAGAAATGGAGGAAAAGCATTGTCCCTCGCCCACCTCCTTCTCTTATTAAATTACGAGAAGAGGAAGCTGCTGAAGAAGCTAAAGAGTTGTCATCTGCTTGAGTTTCGTTTAGACCCTTTCATGGCTAATTAGCTCGTCTTTTCTTTTTTCTTTTTTCTTTTTTTTGTCCACCATCCTTTTATTTTTGATGTGCTCTCTTTGTATTGAGCTGGTGGAAGAACCACTGTACCAGAGTTTACTGATGCTATTTATAAACTGCTCTTGTTCAATTATTTTCTTGGAACCTTTGATAACAAATTCAATGAACAAATGATTAGTATATTAATTAATTATAATTACTGAAAATTGTAAATTCAATTTTTTTTTTTTTTGCATAAAGGTTGAATATTATTTTTTATTGACAATGGAGTCCGTAACTAGTTGAAGTGCACTAGATAAATTTCGTCCTTGGACAATAACTTGCGAATCACACATGAATTTATATTTATTTAACTATTTGCCTCAATTAGCCACATTAATTTTTTCTTTTAATAAATTAACAAAATTCTAAAAAGCCTCCGTCTGCTCATAGTGTAACTTCCAATATTTGGGCTCTCAACAACTTGAGCTTATAAATGAGTAACGAAAACCAAAAACATGAGCCCAATATTCTCTCTCTCTTAATTATGCAAACACAAAATCTTTTAAGTATGACTAATTAATCCCACGCGCCTTTACTGAAGTCGTCTTCTTCGAAATTACCATTGATTCCCTTCCATCGATTTCAGTAATATTATGTGATAATATACATAATCAACTATAAGATCCATATATATAAATTAGGGTAAATTACAAACACCCCCCTGAGGTATGATCAAATTACAAAAACCCCCCTCTTGTTTGGATAATTACATCTACCCCCCTCAGCTATGATTTTTTCTTAGACCTCCACCTTTATGGTGCCAAATTCAACATAGTCATCTAGATTCCGTGAAATGTGCTCTAGTTTGTACTCGTTTTGCGTAAAAAATACAGTTTCCGATGCACCACAGACTGATATATACAAGCTAAAAATCACATATTATGATCATCTTGCTTCATAATGTAGAGTTTGAATGGGATAAAACGGGTACAAAAGTGATAATATTACATATAATCTCGAAAATTCCACTAAATTTGAGGAGTTGAGGGGGGTGGTTGTAATTATCCAAACAAGAGGGGTGTTTTTGTAATTTGACCATACCTCTGGGGGGTGTCTGTAATTTACCCTATAAATTAATTATGTTTCTTTTATAGTCGATTTAATGTTTTTGAGGTCTAATACACGATTTAATATTCTAATCAACTATAATGTTGATAGTCGATTAATAAATTAAATACGTAAACATCGTAATCGATTTGCAGCCAGTTTAATCCAGAATTTCGCTAAAAACATAAGAAGAGGAGATTATCACTTATTATTTCCAAAGGCTCGACCTATCTCACTGCAATTTCAAAACATGGATTTTCATTTTTTAATGATATTATTTCTCACCAATCTGACCAAATGAATCTTCATTTCATTCAATTATTTTATTCATATATACATATTATACGTATAATATTTAATAAAGTAACAAAATATGTGGAGGAACGTCCACAATTTTGCATGAAGACTAGTGAAATTCATGATACGTGTCGAATAGTGTATATATTAATATATACATACACAATTACACACAACTAAAATTGGGATGAGTTTGGTAGAAACCCATCACACCAAGCAAATTAGTTGTTTAGCTGACACTATTATAATTTATAGTAATTGATTATTGAATTAAAACATTAAAATTAGTAATTAATTAATTAATTAATTAAAATTTGGTGATATCACATCCACTTTTAAACTAAACCCTATAATTTGCTTTTATATATATTAATGTTGGGGCTCCACCCGACAAGGAACCTTAGTCGAAGAAGCAATATTTTTAATCTAAACGTCAATTCTTTACTTTAACATTAATTTATTATTTTATTTATTTATTAAGTAAGAAAAGTGTGATTTGAATAATCAAAATTGATTAACTAACTTTGGACCTAGGTGACAAACATGCTAATTGGAATTAATATTAATCACCCGAAATGTTAAATCTTATAATATAATGTCAAAATTGCTTAATTATATTGGTTAAAGGGATGAAATTCTCGACGTTTCGTAACAATTTTCTTATTCGAAAAGTATACATATATGTTGTTACCTCATCTAGCATTTCTGAAATGAGTCGCGATTAGATTCAAATACAAGACTTTATATTTGTCTAACTCTGGTATCATGTTGAATATATAATCATCTCATCTGAAAACTTAATTTAGAGTTAATGGGTTTAACATATATTAATCAGCATCAATAATTAGTATTGACAATTAATTACACATAAATTAATTAATTATCACTAAATGGCAATAGCAAAAGCTTAACAAAATTGCATATTATCAACATATATATATATATATATATATATATATATATATATATATATATATATATATATATATATATATATAACCCACGAGTGACAATATTTATAATTTCATGACAGTTGTCAACACTGACAGCTGAAAAGTAAATCCAATTAGAAATTCTACAATTAACTTTACAAATTTATTATTTAGCAACTAAAGAAAAAACATAATTGTGCCGACATCAAAATATTTTTAAAAATAATTTTTTATGAGTTTTTTTTTCTTTTTTAATTATTAATTACTCCCTCCGTTTCTAAATATGTGTCGTTTTTTCCATTGGCACAAATCTTAAGAATCTCAATAAATATGTCTTGATTTTAGGAAAATAGATATTGAATGACCAAAATACCCTTGTTTATTAATTGATGCAGGAAAAGTGCTATAGAGTTAATAAGGATAAAATTGAAAAATAAGCAATTAATGCAGCATTGGAATTGTAAAGTGACAGATAATATGGAACAAAAAATATTTTTAAAAGAGACAGATATTACAGAACAGAGGGAGTAATAGACGCGAGGTGTAATAATTTCGGTCAATATACCAAAAGAAATTAAACTAGTGTAAATACAACGTTGGATTGACCAAAAGAAGTGGAGTAATGAATAAAAATATTTATGTGTATACAAAGTACAATTAATTAGCCGTAATTAAATAATTAAATAGTTGATAATGCCAAGTAATTAGTAAGAAACTTGTTGGATTAATGGAAATATGACGTCATAGTTTGATTTTGACTAAAGTTGGCTGGTTGAGGTTGACAGTTAAAAATTCGTAGTTTAGGTTTGAAAGTGGGGAGATGGTGAAATAAGATTTTGGACTTTCATTTTACTATATGGACCCATTAATTATTTTTGATTAATTAATTTCCATGGTTTATTGCAATTTCAACACGTTAACTATGATTAAAAAAAATGTTTTTTTTTAAACAAAAGTTAGTTAGTAGCATCAATTTCTACACTGCAAATTCATCTTTACTTCCTCAACTCATTTTCCATTGTGTACGTTTGGTAATTATGTGGGTGGAAATCGGATTTAATGAATCGAAAATGAGTTTTTTTCTAGTAAATTTCCAAAAACAAATTCATAAGTAAAAAATGGATTACAATATTATCCGTTCCAGAAAAATTGGAGTGTCAAAATTTATTCCGATTTCGAAATGCCTTGGAATCTGTGGAATTTCAGAAATTTTGGAAATCACTTTATTTTATGAGTTTTTGTTCCAAATTCGGATATAATGAGAATTTTCACAATATTTTTCTACTTGTTTTGAAATTTGCAGAAAAATACAAGAAAATCCAAGAGGAGTTCGGCAAAACGCAATAAATAAAACCACATGTCGGACAATAAACTGAAACATAGATTTTATGATAAGAAAAAACGCAACATGGAGTTTCTAAACTTAATTAATATTTTCTAAGACTTTAATTTACTTGATCATTCGGTATTTATATTTCTCACATAAAATATAACAAAAACAAAATATATCATAAAAATATATTATATATTTCAAAAAAAAAAAGGATTTTTAATATTCGGAACTAAAATCAAGTCGGAAATCGGGATTTGCAGTAATTTTATATACAATTCCGATTTCGTTCAAAATAAATTCTGAAAAATCGGAAATCGAAGTGAAAAAAGTATGGTTCCATATTCAAATATTTTTATATCGAAATTGGCGAATTCTGAAATTCCATTGATTTTCACCGCTATGTTAGAGAGTATGAGCGGAATCATTGAGTGAAATAAAATAATTATGAACATAATAACATACATCACATTTATAATAATTCCAAGTCTCCACCAATTTTTACCATACCGGTTTTTTTTTTTTTTTTTTTTTGGGATCATTTAATAATTTGCCATTCTTGCACGCCACACTTAGGGCCTGTTTGATAGCCTCTTAATGGCATCTTAATGGGCATGTATACTTATTCGGTCAGCACTATCTCATTAAGCTTGTTTGATAAGAATGTCTGAACAAAACCATTTTCTTCTTATTGATTCAGCATAAAATTAATCACTTATTCGGTAAGAGATTGTTCTGAATTCATTTGAGACAAATATATCCTTTCTTTTATTTTCTTCACAATATATCACGCCGAATTAAGAAATGCAAGAAATGGGTGTCAGGTGTTTCAAAGGGCCCATTTAAATTATTATTATAATGAAATATAATTTCACACACACAAATATATATATATATATATATATATATATATATATATATATATATATATATATATATATATATATATATATAATTGGTATTGTGGAATTTAATTTGGCTATTTTTTTCTTTCGCAATTTTTGTTAAATCTTTTAAATTATGTTGAAAATTTTATTTGTTTATATTCGTCAAAATTATAGGATTTGGATTTACAACTTTTATTTGTGTGTAAATAAATATAATAGATAATTAAAAGGTACACAATTATTTCTTAATTTTGATATTTTTTTTATTTAATAATTTACAATTCTAGTAAATAAATATATGTTCAATAATTATGAGGGTTTCTATAGTAAAATTACATTATTCAGATACAATAACGTTAATATTATCAAACAACTTAAACATTCAGTATTCAGTATTCAGACACCTCTTAACGATTCAGCCATATATTCAGCATTCAGTGTTCAGTGCTTAATTCTATCAAACATGCCCTTAAATAAGAAACAACCCAATAAAATTTGAAAATTGACTATTGTTGCCTACAATCCGGAAACATGGTCCACGACAAAGAGTTAGCAAACAAGAAATGTACAAAAAAATCCATCGACGTTCAACCACATGCATTGTAAAATAAATTGTTGGTGAAATTAATGTGGTAAAGTAATTTTATAGTTCATTCAGCACACTGAAAATACGAAATGTGTATAACATAATTTTATAGTGCATTCATACATGACTCCAATTCCAATTCAAGAAATTATAATGAAAGTTTTATTCCAAACAAGAAAATATGATCTAAATCGATGGAATTCGAAAATTCCATTTTTTTATTTATTTACGTACAACATAAAATAAATACTAATATTATTATTGATATAATAAGTGTAATTTTCAAAATATAATAACAAAATTTTCGGAAATCCTTTTGGAACTGTAAAATCGGATCACAAACCGGAATCTAATATGTATTTCAATCTTGTTCCATATAATTAAATTGGAATTTCCCCAATTCTGAATGAAAGATATTGTTCCAAAATTGAAAAAGTTCCCAATCGAAATCGACGAAATTTGAGAACTTCATTCCTTTTTCCACGGGTAACCATGTGTGTGTGAAAAATGAAAATAGTAGAGTTTGATCATTGATGCACCACCTAATTTTCTCTAACCATCTCTTTAGAGTGGTCAAATGCAAATGCAGATTAAATGCAAATTAAAAGAGGGTCGCACCATCTATATTCATGTCACCATCTTTAATCTATATTCATGTCACCATCTTTAGATCATAGGGTTTTCTTTTTTATTTTTTTTTTTTATTTTTTTTTTTAACTTAATGCTGTGGTGAAGCAATCTTCTTCAATGATATCGGAGTACACATCCATATTATATACATACACTATCGAGATACGACGTGTGTATACATTAGTGGAGCCAGGACTGTAAAACCGGAGGTGGAGACGAATGCCTATGAACCTCTTTGGCCATGTGCTGGCTCCGCCACTGTATGTAAAAAATAAAAATATATATATATATTATCACAATTAATTAATTAATTAATTAATTAATTAATTAATTAAAAGGATGTATACTATAACTTTGGAAATAACTAGAGTATCTCTTAATAAAAATAATATGAATTGACTAATAGTAAGCAGTGTGAAGTCATTTTCCAAAATAATTGGTTCTTTTCTGATTTGTAGTTCTTTCTAACAACTCACTGCACCATTTTACTCAAAACACATAAAATATAAAAATATATCTTAAAACATTTCATTAAATTGGCCAATTAAATTGTGAAACGCTGAGCGTATCGAAACGACTTATGTCATCAAATATTGGAAAAGAATTGCATATCAGATATATAGTTTATTTATTTTATCACACGGTGTGTTATTGGTTAATATTTATTCAAATTTAAACCAAGGGTATTTAAATGGAGTATAAATATTTAAATTCAAATTATATATATAAATAATTGGGCATGCAATATCTAATCAATGACGAAGAATTGCGTGCATGGGGAATCCTCCTCCTGGGCCAGGCCCGGTTCTGAGGGAAGACGAGAAAGGCGGTCGCCTTGGGCCCCCGATTTTTTATGAATTTTAGGGGCCCCCGATTTTAGAAAAATAGTCCTTATACATTAGTATTTATTGATAATATATATATATATATATATATATATATATATATATATATATAATAATAATAATAATAATAATAATAATAATAATAAAAGTATATATATTTAGAAAAGAGAAATAAAAAAAAAATATGATGAAGATTCGTCAAGCCTTTGTCTTCGATTCTCCGTTACCTCGTTCTTCTTGTTCTAAGATTGGGTAAAAAAAGTCCAGGTTTTCGTCTTTGAGGTTATCTTATATAAGTGTAATTAAGACTTGATAATATATAGGAGTTTCCTTGTGCAATCAAAATTCCTATAATTCCACAAAAATCCTTATAAGAAAGTATGAATTGAGTGTATAACTTACACTCAACACCTCTAAAAAAAATCGGGGGCGATGCCCCCGTACCCCCAAGTTTTTTAACCTACTTTGTTATATTACTTCGACAAAAAAAAAAGACAATGTTGCCCCTAGTAGGGGCCCCCGTTTCAAAGATCTACATAGTTCGCCTTGGGCCCCTGAATTCCTAGGAACGGGCCTGCTCCTGGCCATAGAACAGCCGCCACCTGTCCTGTTTGATGACTTCCATTGCTTTGGACTTTTTCTGCCCTCTTTTAGTTTTCTTTTTCAACTGACCGTTGACTATACATGGAGAAGACGAATTATCCATATTGCCCTCCACATTTAATAATTATCTAAAAATGTTTTATATGACTATTATGTCAAGAAGAAATGATTTTGAATAATTTGAGAGAAAATCAAGTTAGAGAGAAGTGAGAGAGGAAACGAGTAGAGAGAGAAATATTATAAGTACAGAGAGAGAATTTATTAAGTTATGTGTATGATTCAGTAATTTATTTTGCAGAATTTAGCAAGCCCATATATATATATATATATATATATATATATATATATATATATATATATATATATATATATATATTGATGATGCTAATTACTAGCTCACCTGGGGTAGTGTAGAAAAGGAACTGGGAGAGCAAAGCAGATCAGTAGCTTGACAACTTGATGATCCTGAGGTACCTGCGATCATAGAACACATGAACTAAGCCGGGGGTTGATCCGGCGGAAACCCCTCCGACGCTCAAGTCAGACGTGCTGATCATAGAAATAGTCCAGAGAATACGCGTTGTAGTATTGCTCAGTTAATAGGACGTACCTTAACGAATGAGTTCAAAGGTGTATTTATAGCTTAGTCGAGATTGTCGGGCCCCAAACCTTGCTTGAAGGTGATTGGGCCTCGGTGATAGTGGTCTTCGATATTGGGCTCGTGGCCCAGTAGGTAAATAAATTGTAGGCCCATTGGGTTGGCCCAATTAGGCATATCATTAAGCCCCCCACTCTCGAGTCGATGTGGGGGCCATGTCGAAATGGGTTCTCAATCGTGTCGAGAGTAAAAATTGTAGTGTTCGTTCTTTGGCATATGGCCTGATGGTGTGCGAAAATGTATTGGAGCGTGTGTCGGAGGGGCGTGAATGCGCGTTGGCGCATAGCGCGACCAAGTTGTCGCGATGTAAGTTAATTGAGTCGTCGGTTTTGTCCCGGACGCTGTAGTAGCGAATTATCTCCTCGTGGGAGTTGTCTCGTCGCGGGGTAATAGTGTTGATCGAGTTATCTCCTCGTAGGAGTTGTCTCGCGATAATGTAGTAGCACGGATCAAGTAATCTCCCCGTGGGAGTTGTTATTTATTGAGCGACCAAGTTGTCACGATGTAAGTTACTTGAGTCGTCGGTGTTGTCTAGCGACGATGTAGTAGCGAATTATCTCCTCGTGGGAGTTGTCTCGCGTTAATGTAGTAGCACGGAGCTAGTATTCTCCTCGTGGGAGTTGTTATTTTTCGACATTTTCAATGTTTTGACGCGTTGCTTGTATGTGTTTACATATAGCCTTCTGCGTGATGTACTTGAGGAGGGGATCAGGCTCTCAAGATTTTTATATGGGGATCGTGCCCTTTGTTAGACCTCGTGGGTCGTAAGTATGTTTGGACCGTGGCCACGTTTTAGTGAAGGACCCATCGAAAACAAGTAGATAAATTTGAGTAATCAAGCTGGCCAGGCTATGTAGATTCCCATAATATTTCTAAGTGTTTCTAGGGTCGTAATCGTGCTATCTTGAGCTTGCGATTATATATTGAATTTCGGGCGAGTTGTCTCCTCATGGGAGTTGCCTCGCAACGGGTTGTAGGATTGAGCGAGTGCACTCCTCGTGGGAGTTATCTCGCTGTAGTTTTGAGACTAGAGAGGGTTAGCTCCTCGTGGGAGTTGTCCCACAACGGGCTATAGGACGGAGCGAATGGTCTCCTCGTGGGAGTTATCTCATTGTGGTTTTGAGACCAGAGAGGGTTAGCTCCTCGTGGGAGTTGTCCCACAACGGGCTATAGGACGGAGCGAATGGTCTCCTCGTGGGAGTTATCTCGCTGTGGTTTTGAGACCCGAGGGAGTTGGCTCCTCATGGGAGTTGCCTCGCAACGGGTTATAGGACGGAGCGAGTAGTCTCCTCGTGGGAGTTATCTCGCTATGGTTTCGTAGACCTGAGGGAGTTGGCTCCTCGTAGGAGTGGTCTTGAGCGAAGTTGTAGGAGCATTGGATGATGCGCGATTTAGGCGCGTGTGGATTGAGGTTGCTCTGAGCGAGTTGTCTCCTCGTGGGAGTTGTTTCGCAGCGAGTCTTATTATCGAGCGAGGTGGTTGCACGTGGGAGTTGCCTTGCAACGGATTTGTAATATCGAGCGAGTTGGCTCCTCGTGGGAGTTGTCCCGCTGCGGGTTGGGGTACCGAGCGAGTTGTCTCCTCGTGGGAGTTATCTCGCTGTAGGTTGTAGTACCGAGCGACTTGGCTCCTCGTGGGAGTAATCTCGCTGCGGGTCATAGGATGGAGCGAGTGGTCTCCTAGTAGGAGTTATCTCGCTGTGGGTTCGTAGGACCGAGCGAGTTGGCTCTTCGTGGGAGTTTCCTCGCTGCGGGTCGTAGCATGGAGCGAGTGGTATCCTCGTAGGAGTTATCTCGCTGTGGGTTCGTAGGACCGAACGAGTTGGCTCCTCGTGGGAGTTTCCTCGCTGCGGGTCGTAGGATGGAGCGAGTGGTATCCTCGTAGGAGTTATCTCGCTATGGGTTCGTGGATCCGAGGGAGTTGACTCCTCGTGGGAGTTGCCTCGCAACGGGTTATATGACTGAGCAAGTTATCTCCTCGTGGGAGTTGTCTTGTTGCCGGTTGTAGTACCGAGCGAGTTGGATCCTCGTGGGAGTAATCTCGCTGCGGGGCATAGGATGGAGCGAGTGGTATCCTCGTGGGAGTAATCTCGCTGCGGGGCATAGGATGGAGCGAGTGGTATCCTCGTGGGAGTTATCTCGCTGTGGTTTTGAGACCCGAGGGGGTTGGCTCCTCGTGGGAGTTTCCTTGTAAGGGGTTGTAGGACCGAGCGAGTTTTGCTCCTCGTGGGAGTTGTCTCGCGGTGGGTTGTATTACTGCGCGAGTTGGCTCCTCGTGGGAGTTGTCTCGCATGGGAGTTGTAGGAGCATCGGATGGCGCGCGACTGAGGAGCGCGCAGACTGAGGTCGCTCTGAGCGAATTGTCTCCTCGTGGGAGTTATCTCGAAACGGGTTGTATGGCCGAGCGAGTTGTAAACCTGAGCGAGTTGGCTCCTCGTGGGAGTTGCCTCGCTGCGGGTTATATGACTGAGCGAGCTATCTCCTCGTGGGAGTTGTCTCGCTGTGTGTTGTAGGACAGAGCGAGTTGTCTCCTCGTGGGAGTTATCTCGCTGTGTGTTGTAGGACAGAACGAGTTGTCTCCTCGTGGGAGTTGTCTCGCTGTGTGTTGTAGGATAGAGCGAGCTGTCTCCTCGTGGGAGTTATCTCGCAACAGGTTAGAGGACGGAGCGAGTGGTCTCCTCGTGGGAGTTATCTCGCTATGGTTTCGTAGACCCGAGGGAGTTGGCTCCTCGTGGGAGTTGTCTCGCTGCGGGTTGTAGTATTGAGCGAGTTGGCTCCTCGTGGGAGTTGTCTCGCAAGCCCCCCACTCTCGAGACGATGTGGGAGCCAAGTAGAAAGGGGTACCGGATCGTATTGAGAGTAGATCTATGCTGTAGTCTTGCGTTAATCGTTGGCATGGCGTGGAGAAATAATTAATTTTTTTTTTATTTATCCGTTTGATAGCGAGCGCGATTTGGTAGGCGCGTTGAAGAGTTCGCGCGATTTGGTGGAGCGCGTTGAAATTCTCGCGCGATTTGGTGAAGCGAGGTGAAATCTAAGCGCAATTTGGTGGAGAGTACCAAAAGTTGTGCCCAATTAGGTGGGAGCGCGCGCTCCAAGGTGGCCTTGGGAGGCGCGCGCGCGTGCATAGGAGGGCGCGCGCGCGTGTGATTTTTTTTTTTTTTTTTTTTTTTTTTTTTTTTTTTTGAAGGAACCGCGCGGCTTGGCTCGGGCGCGCGCGCGGCTCGGCTTGGCTGCACCTTCCTCTTTTTTTTTTTTTTTTTTTTTTTTTTTTTTTTTTGTGAGCCGCGCGGCTTGGCTCGGGCGCGCGCGCGGCTCGGCTCGGGCGCGCGCGCGGCTCGGCTCGGGCGCGCGCGCGGCTCGGCTCTGGCGCGCGCGCGGCTCGGCTTCGCTGCAATTTTTTTTTTTTTTTTTTTTTTTTTTTTTTTTTTTTTTCTAATTCTTCCTTTTTCTCCCTCTTCTTTATTTTTCTTCTTCTTCTTTTTCTTTTTTCTTCAACTTCTTCTTTTTTTCTTCTTCTTCTTTTTCTTGTTTCTTTTTTCTTCAACTTCTTCTTCTTCTTTTTTTCTTCTTCGTTTTTTGTATCTTCTTCTTTTTTCATCTTTTTTCTTCTCTCTTTTTTTTTTTTTTTTTTTTTTTTTTGTTGATATTCACCCCCTTGGGGATGTTCTATTTTTTGAGTAGGGAGATTATCCTCGTTCCTTGAGATGGGATGTGCACCCCCTTGGGGATGTTCTATTTTTTGAGTAGGGAGATTATCCTCGTTCCTTGAGATGAGATGTGCACCCACTTAGGGTTGAAAGGTAAGGGTCATGCCCTACCTTAGGATGGAGATAACTGCCCACTGTAGGATGAGGCGCTCGAGACCTATGGTCTGAGGTGGATGCGCACGGTTGTGCCATTGGTTCGCGCGTGCGCGTCTGACCCTTTTTTCTGTTTTTGATGTAGGGACGTGAAACACTTGATGGGATGTGAAACCCCTTGGGGTTGAAAGGTAAGTGGATGTACCACCCTTGAGATGAGATGCCCCACTTTAGGATGGGATAGCCCCCCATTTAGGATGAGGCGATCACGAACATCTGGGGTGAGATGCCCAACCTTGGCGATGCCCAACCTTAGGATGGGGATAAATGCCCTCGGGAATCGTGCCCGATTTTTTTTTTTTTTTTTTTTGGCGATATATGGTGCCACTGATTCAGTGGCAGCACGAGTTGAATCTTCCGTGATCATACGCTGAAGGTCTTCTTCGGTTATCTGAACCGTTCGAGAAGTAAGTAGAAATTGATCATGTTGAGGACCCAGTGGGGCCTCACGAGGAGGAGCGTTGGCTCCTGCTATGACGAATGAAATGTTTTGGGGGCGATGTGAACCCCCAGAGGGTCGATAACCCTCGGCGAACGAAATATTTTGGGGGCAGATGTAAGCCCCCAGGGAGTCGATAACCCTTGGCGAACGAAATATTTTGGGGGCGATGTAAGCCCCCAGGGAGTCGATAACCCTTGGCGAACGAAACATTTTGGGGGCGATGTAAGCCCCCAGGGAGTCGATAACCCTTGGCGAACGAAATATTTTGGGGGCGATGTAAGCCCCCAGGGAGTCGATAACCCTTGGCGAGCGAAATATTTTGGGGGCAGATGTAATCCCCCAGGGAGTCGATAACCCTTGGCGAACGAAATATTTTGGGGGCGATGTAAAACCCCAGGAAGTCGATGGCGGTGGTGCCACATGTGGCTCCACATGTGGAGCAGGTGCTGGTATCGCGTTGGGAGCATTTGCTCCCATCGTGGCGATATATTGGGTCACGGCCTCTATGACAGCGCGAGTTGAAGCTTTTGCTATCGTGCGTTGAAGCGCATCCTCGGTTATTTGAACCATTCGAGGAGCAGGGAGTGGTGGATCGGCGAGTGGTTGGTCCCGAGGGGGATCACCTGAACCTCGCGAGGCGGATCCATGGGACGTGGAGGAGGTGACAAGCCAGAGCCTCCACGAGGTGGGAGGTCGTTAGCTGTGTCATTTTCTCTCCGAGCAGACGCCTCAGGAGGATCTTGTTGGCTACGTGATCTGGTTTGCATCGTTCCCACAGACGGCGCCAAAATGATGATGCTAATTACTAGCTCACCTGGGGTAGTGTAGAAAAGGAACTGGGAGAGCAAAGCAGATCAGTAGCTTGACAACTTGATGATCCTGAGGTACCTGCGATCATAGAACACATGAACTAAGCCGGGGGTTGATCCGGCGGAAACCCCTCCGACGCTCAAGTCAGACGTGCTGATCATAGAAATAGTCCAGAGAATACGCGTTGTAGTATTGCTCAGTTAATAGGACGTACCTTAAGGAATGAGTTCAAAGGTGTATTTATAGCTTAGTCGAGATTGTCGGGCCCCAAACCTTGCTTGAAGGTGATTGGGCCTCGGTGATAGTGGTCTTCGATATTGGGCTCGTGGCCCAGTAGGTAAATAAATTGTAGGCCCATTGGGTTGGCCCAATTAGGCATATCATATATATATATATATATATATATATATATATATATATTAGATGAATATGCATTTTTTTTCTATAAGTTGAGTAATTTGTTTATCAATTTGCCTAATAGTAGTTAACAACTCTTCTAATTAATGAGGTTTGTGAGACTATATATTGGTTCATGAAATATTAAATGTCGTTTCAATTATATTAAATAATATCAATTTGATCATGTTTTAGTCTGATTTGAAAAAAAAAGTCAGAATACGTACAGTTAAACTATAGTTTTTCGAGTTTTCTAATCCATCTTGAATAAACTAGATTGAATATCAACTGATAAAGTTATGCAAGAATGAAGGGATAATTACACTTTTGGTCCCTCATGTTTGGCCTAATTTCACTTTTGGTCCCCCTTGTTCTGAAATGAACAAAGTTCACCTCCAAGTAACGAAAAACACTATTTTGGGGTGAAAATTGAAATTTTAAAATCTTTTGGGGCTGAAAATAATTATAAATTTAAATTAGACTGCTTATATTTAATAATAAAAAAAAGAAATCAACGAAACAATTTTTTTTTAATATACTTAATATTATTATAATTATACTACTTGTAATTATTTTTTTAATAGTAAAAGAAATAATTAAATAAATTATTTTAATCATACTTAATATTGTTCTTAATTATACTGCTTATGATAAAAAAAAATTAATAACAAAAAAAATAAATTAACTAAACAAATTATTTTTAATTATACTTAATATTATTATAATTGTACTACTTATAATTAATTTTTTAATAATAAAAAATAAATTAACTAAACAATTTATTTTTAATTATACTTAATAGTATTTTTAGTTATACTACTTATAATAAAAAAAATAATAATAAAAAAAAATAGCTGAACAAGTCATGCATAATTATACTTAATATTATTATAATTATACTACTTATAATTAATTTTTTAATAATAAAAAATAAATTAACTAAATAAATTACTGTGTATTATACTTAATATTAGTTTTCATTATACTACTTATGATTATTTTTTTAATAATAAGAAAAGAAACTAACTAAATAAATTTAATTATATACTTAAAATTATTAAAAGTTTAATTATAAGTAGTCTATTTTACATTTCTAATTATTTTTCAGCCCCAAAAAAATTTAAAAATTTAATTTTCACCCCAAAATAATGTTTTCCGTTACTTGCTAACGGACATGTAACGGCAGGGACCAAAAATGTTCAAAATTGAAACTTGGAGGTGAACTTTGTTCACTTTGAAACAAGGGGGACCAAAAGTGAAATCGGACCAAACATGAGGGACCAAAACTGTAATTATCCACATGAATGAACTACATTCTGAATTTTAGAGAATTGAAAGCATTAAAGTTACGGGCAGTGTTCGTTGATTAATGCTTATCTTTCTCACACGACATTCAATCTTGGTGATTCAAGTTGAATTAAAAATTTAACTAAAATAATTACAAATTTCGTGTTTTGATTTTGCCAAATTTAGCCTCTAGTCAAAATCAAACCACAAATTTAGCCTCTAGTCAAAATCAAAACCACATTTTATTAATAAAACTTCAACGACATTTATCACATCTCAAATCCTGAAATATGTATATAAGTCTATAAATTCCTAGCCGTAATTATTATTTTCTTCTTAAGAAATCAATTTTTATTACAACAAAGAAATAAAAAACAATTATGACTAGATTGCAAATTTTGAAAACTTAAAAAGTCTACTCATAATTGTGAGTTGTGAGTCGTTCCCTAGCTCCAAATCAAACTACATTTAAAGTGTTGGAGCTGATTGTAAAAAGAATTTAAACTCTTAATAAAGCTGGAGAAGAATATTAGATGATTCATGCCGTTTCAATCTTGTTTCGGGACGCGGCGTGACAGCCAGTGGCGAGTTCAGGAATTCGGTATAGGGTGGGCTTCAATTTTCGAGGGTTCGGGGGCAGCTCCCCTAAGATTCTTTTAGGAGTTTTTTGAAAATAGAAAAAGGAGAAACGAGAAAACAGAAAGAAAAAAAAACAATTTTTTGAGTTTTTTTTGCATTAATTTACATTTTCGGTGGGCTAAATAGAAATATAGTATAATATAGGGGGATTGTAAAATGAGGGTGGGCTTGAGTCCACGGTCCACCCTTGTCTAAGGGTGGACTCGCCCTTAGTGACAGCCGCTACCATCTGATTTATTGCATTGTCCCAGCAATCCATCCGATTTTTGCCCGTTGGGCGACATTTTTCATCGTGGAACAGTTTTTCTAGGGAACCCAAAACGGAGAGAGTCGTTCCCGTTTTGTTCCGGCGAACCCTACATACAATTAAATCTCTATAAATTAATACAGTCGGGGCTAAGAAAATTCTATTAATTTTTACGAATTATTAAATTATCGAGTTAATAATTTAACACGTTTTCACCGAGTCGGGACCAAAAAAAACTATTATTTAATCAAATTTATTAATATATTGAGTATTAATTTATCGAGATTCTACTGCATATATAATATATAATAATCACTTTACATTTTACTAGAAATCCTCTAAAAAAAAAAAAAACATTATACAAGAAATCCAAAACACCCTATTGTGTTACAAATGAAATACTCAAAAGTCAATACAATACATTTTCTTTTTAAAAGGGAGAAGGGCATTTTAGTACAATGGTGAATCTTCCCAAAATGGCCACGTCACCATTAATGAGATGGACAAAAAGTGGGAGAAGGCCAGCCATATATATATATAAATATTATATGTGTGTGTGTGTATATATAGTAAGAGTTATTTGGTAAGATTTTTTAGGGAGAGGCAAATCCAAACATTTAAGAAAAACATTAAAGTAAACATTAGTTAAATAAGATAAAAACACAGAATTAATCAGAAGAAGAAAATGGGAAGATCTCCAAGCAGTGATGAGAGTAGTGGTCTGAAGAAAGGGCCATGGACTCCTGAAGAAGATGACAAACTCATCCATTACATTCACAAACATGGCCATGCCAGCTGGCGATCCCTTCCCAAACTTGCTGGTAATATATATATATATATGTATCTGTGTATGTATATGCATGTGTGTGTGAAGCTGATCATCTTTTCATGGTATGTGTGTGTGTGTGAAATATTTGATCTTTTAATTTCGTCGTTTTTATTAATGTGTGTCCCTCCGTATCAAATGAATAAAAAAAATTATTCGATATTATCTGTCACTTAACTATTTGCATATTCAAATATATATTAGCTTTTTTTTTTCTATTTGCTCGGCATTATTAGTCATACGACATTTCAAAGATTAATTCTTACGGGCCAAAAAAAAATCCTCCGGGAGTAATTAATGGTACTCGGACGACATTTCCGTCGTATTATATGAGTTTTCTTAATGCATGTAATGAAACCAGAAACGATACTTATTTTGAAACGGAATGGGTAATTAAATTACATATATGATTAATATACTTAGTTAAAAACTAACATTTTTGCATCGTTTTTTTCGCCGTTTAATTTGATTAAAGGTTTAAACCGATGCGGGAAGAGTTGCAGATTGCGGTGGACGAACTACTTGCGACCCGATATCAAAAGAGGCAAATTCTCTCAAGAAGAGGAGCAAACAATTCTCAATCTCCACTCCATTCTTGGCAATAAGTAATTAATTTACAAAATAAGACCACATAATTAAACAAATATTCAATATTAATTTATAAATAACTAATTAATTATTTTTTTATTTTTTCGGAAAAAATAAGGTGGTCGGCGATTGCAACACACCTACCGGGAAGAACAGACAATGAGATAAAGAATTACTGGAACACGCATCTGAAGAAGAAGCTGATCCAAATGGGTTTCGACCCGATGACCCATCAACCCAGATCCGATATTTTCTCGACCCTGCCCCATCTCTTAGCTTTGGCTAATCTCATCGTCGAAACTAACCCTTCATGGGAGGAACAAGCCATGCGCCTCCAAGCCGAAGCCGTTCAAATGGCCCGGCTCAACCAGTGCCTCCACTACATTCTCCAGCCACCACCACCGCCGCCGCCGCCGCCTTTCCAGAACGACGGCGGCATCAACACTAATATTATTCCCGATTTGGCGAGCACTTTAAGCCTTTTGAACTCGCTGAATGAGGGCTCCAATAACATTTTGAGCCACCACCTGGAAGCGCCGCCGCCTCCGCTCGCCGGCGGCGGTTATCTTCAAGAATCGGCTACCAGCTTCTCGCATTTGCCTGATTTACAGGACTTTCAGACATCTTCTCCGTGGCTGCTGCAGGATCTTTCTGCATCTGGGGCGGCGGCGCCGCCGACGGAAACTTCCATGACGAACATCACGGCCGGCGGCGACGCTTGCAGCACATCCAGCTATGGAGGAGCTCAAATGTGGTCTGAACTTTTGGACGATCCTCTCTTCCATGAAATTGCTTAAAGGTTTGGGATTTTTTTTTTTTTTTTTTTTTTTTTTTTTAATCTCCATTTCAGTTAATTTTTCATGAGATTGCTTTCTGCGTTTTTCTATTTTTTTTTTTTTTTTAACGTAGAAAAAATTAACAAATTATTTTTTTAAATTTGTACTATGGCCAATTTTCTTGATGTTGGTTGGCCAGCTACACACTTTTAATTTCTTCCTATGTTTGATTTTCTTTCGTATGTACATAGAATTTTAAGGAGCCATAATGCATTTATGTATAATTATTAATTACAATGTTTTTTTCTCTATTTAATTATAGTTAAATTTCTATAAATTAATACAGTGTGGACTTGCAAAATTCTATTGAATTATCGAAGTAGTAATTTGATACGTTTTCAACGAGACTGAATCGGAGAAGATTATTATTGAAGTGAAGTTATTAATTTATTGATTATTAATAAATTAATAATGGCAAGGTATATAATGGCATGTATAAGAAACTGAATTCAACAATTCCAATCATTTTACAAATGAAAATTTATGGCATAATTTGAATAAAAATATAATTAACCAAATAGATACTTTCGAAGTGCAGAAAAAAATGGCGTAATTTTATTTTTGGATGATACATCAAAATAAATTATGGCAAAATTTGAATAATCACATCTCTTTTGTAATGTGTCTATAATTATTTTTATTGGAAATTTTAATATTGTATTAATGGTACTAATAATTTTAAAAAGTTTGAATATCTACATCAAATTATATTTCCTGAAATAGTAGCCAACTACTGCAGATTTCACATCAATTTATATGATAAATATATGGTCCAGAATGATTGGTCAGAATACGAAAATTAGTTTAATTTGATCCTATGTAATTTTAGCTGAGTCTTTGGAATCAGTTGACTAAAACATCAATGTCAAAACGGTGACGTATAAAGGTTTCTAACAATAGCGGGGCTAGGTTTCTAAGTTCGCGGGGCCGAATTTCATTAAAAAGTATTACCGGAAATGTTAATACTATTATACACGAAAAAAAATGAGAAATGTTAGGGGGCCACGACCCCCCCTTGGCCATATGCTGGCTCCGCCACTATTTCTCAACGATTTGAGGTGGGACCTCACATATTTACGAGAATGATTTGAGTATTGTTTTCCTTTATATATTGTAATGTGTATCACTTATCATATCCTATTGTAAGATATTTAATGAACTGTTAAAAACAGTTTAAAGTATAATAATAATAATAATAATAATAATAATAATAATAATAATAATAATAATAATAATAATAATAATAATAATAATAATAATAATAATAATAATAATAATAATAATAATACAATAAACATGTAAAAAATAATATTTTAGAGTAGAACTATTCAATTAAAATAGATCTAAATTAAAGTTTCAACATAAAATTATTAATCAGCTAGGATAAAAGTAGTTTTTATAAGTTCCAGTTCAGTTTTATACCTTTGCTAATATAAATTGTTTTTGATTGATTTAATGTTGAACAAATTTGTTGGTCTTGATTGAAAGAACAATAAAAATTCAATCCGAAGCATTTTTTTTCTTTCGACTTTGCGTTAATTAAAAAAAAAACAAAAAAAAGACGATTGTCATAAAAGAAAATGTGTTGAAAATCACACAATTCGCCCAATGTGCTGAAAATTACACAAATCACCCCAAATATGCTGAAAGTCACACAAATCATCACAAAATATGTTGAAAATCGCACAAATCAACCTTAAATGTGCTAATCGACAAACCGCCCCCTAAATAAATATCAAACTATAGTATCGCGACATCGAGCAATATTTGAGTACAATCAATACATATGCCAAGTTGTATCGTTTCTACAGAAATTGTATCGTATCACAATAAAAATCGCGATATTGACTACACTGGTTACGAAACACTATTATATATGTTTCACATAAGCTTAATTTAAACTCTTACACTACAGAATTTTAATAGAGAAAGAAAAAAACCAAATACACATCAGTCCATATTTCCTGAGTGAGTAGGTGCACTTTGGTTCCTTTTATGACAAGGGATTGACTATTGAAATTAATACAAACGCAATTAATTACCAAAACCATTAGTCACACTAATTAATGTTCTAGAAATTATTAGGCTCGAATGGGTAAACAAATTGAGTTAGTTCTTACAAGTAATCTGTATTTTCAATGTGGTGTGGAGAAAAAAAGTATGAAACAAATTTCTTGTCAAAGCAACATTTAAACTAATTAAAATGTACGTACGGTGTGTATATACATCAAGAAAATTCGTACATTATATAAGCAGTGGCGGAGTCAGCATAAGACCAGGAGGGGCCACGGTTCCGAACCAGCATTTCTTAAATCTCTATTATTTTATATATGTAGAAAAAAAATATTGTATATAATAACATGAATGGGTCCCCCTATAATTTTTTTAATGCATTTAGCCCCGTAAACTTAAAATACAGCTATTCTAGGGATTATAATATGTGATTTATCCATTATTAGTCTAATTAAATAAGTCGATTGAAAAAATAGGCACCACCTAACCCACCCTTTATGTTTTATGCTGGCTCACTCAAACTTTTACTATTGTCAATATTTTTTTATATTTAATCATTTATTTGGGTCAATTAACACGTCACACGAGTTCACTTGTTTCGACCGTTAGATTATGTCTTGCAGGATAAAGTTATCCGCGTCCTAGTCCTTGCATAAAAAAAGGAGAAATGGGTACACACACATTTTAAGTGAATACTTGTTCAATTGACAAATAAAAAAAATGAAGTTCTAAAACTTGAAATATAGAAGTTAATTCATGGTCAATTCCGACAAGATATGATATAATTATTATTTTAGTTCCATTTTATATGAAATTTTTGTGTATTCAGTTTTTATTTTTAATTAATTAGTATATACTTAATCAATGTTGTCTAAAATTAAAAACACTCGCATTTGTCATGGAATATAAACTTATTAGAGGCTGTTTGGACAGGCTTTTATTTGGCCCAAATGCGTTGAAGCCTGTTTCGACAGCCCAAACCATGTAGGATTTGAGTCCATTTCTTAAAAAAGAAAAATATATATATATATATTTATATATGAGGTAAGATCAAATTATATAAAACTCATTTATGTTTAGGTAATTACAATTACCCCATCAATTATAAATCGTTTTACACATCCATCATTTGCGGTGTTAAATTTAGTGGAATCTTCTAGATTATGTGTATTATTCTCCAGTTTGTACCTATTTTACCCCATTCGAGCTCCACATTTTAAAACTAGATGATCATAAGATGTGTCTCTTGGCTTGTAGATATCAGATTGTGGTGCATCTGAAACTGCATTTATGCACAAAACGAGTTCAATCTGGAGAACATTCCACGGAATTTTGAAGATTATGTTGAAATTGACTCCATAAGGGTGGACGTGTAAGAAAATTCATAATTTAGTGGGTAGATGTAATTATCCAAACACGAAGGTTTTTTTTCGTAATTTGACCTTACCTCGGGGGGTGGCCGTAATTTAACCTATTCTAAATGATATTTTGTGGCTTGCAAATTCTTTTTTTTTTTTTTGTAAATTACACCTACACCCCTGAGGTATGCTAAAATAACTTTAAGGTCCCCGTAGTCTCGGTAATTACAATCATACCCTAAAAGATTTTTAGAAACCGTAACGTAATAATGCATTGGATAAGTTATTCCATTAGGGTTCTAAAAGACTACTAGTTTCAAGCAGTGGTGAAGACAACAGAGAGTTAGGGGGTGACATGGTTGTCCTAACATTTCTTAAATCCTTATGATTTCATATAAGATCTATAATTTTTTGTCTATGGTAGCCTTAACGGCCATGCGGGATACAAATATAATTCATATCAGTCCCAAAACATGAAATATTAGCTCCGGTAATTGTTACAGGGTTGTGGTTGTAATTACCAATACAAAATGGACCTTAAAATTATTTTAGCTTACCTCATGGGTGTAGCTATAACTTACCCTTTTATTTAATTAATGAACCTGCAGCCAAACATACGGTGTACCAGGTAAACCTCCACTCTCACCCAAACTCAAAAAATTCAAAAAGTAAAAAACTGTGTATGTATAACACAAAAAATGGCATGTTTAAGTACTAAAATAGTGGAAAAAATTATATATATGAACGAGAATCGAATAAGTCGTATAATACAAGAATGAAAATCGAATACGTCGTATAGCGACACCAATCATACAATTAAAAAGAGCTTTTAAAAAATAACTATATATATATATATGCTTTTTATTACCCTTGTAATATTATCTTCCACCAGACAATTCAATAGCATCCTGGTTGTATATAGAATCTTCACCCCAATCGAATCTTCTCTGCAGCCTCTCGAATTCTTGCCGCCTCGTCACCTCCACATGCTGCCACTCCTCCCACCGCTCCGCCAGCCCTTCACCTTCGAGCATCCTCACCACCTCCGACATTGCCGGACGTTCCTCCGGCGAGGATTGAGTGCAGAGGAGTGCCACCTGTATCATCATCTCCACTTCTTCGATGTTGAAGTTTTTGCTTAGGTTTCTGTCCACTATCGAGTCGAGTTTTTTCTCCCTTTGCAGTTTCTTCACCTTAAATATCCAATTTTTTTAAATAGGATTAAAATTAATTATTACAATAATAATTAATAAATTATCATTATATTATATTATTTAATATATGTAATAATAA
The DNA here is from genome assembly GCF_056151865.1 of Erythranthe guttata. Classification (NCBI taxonomy): domain Eukaryota; kingdom Viridiplantae; phylum Streptophyta; class Magnoliopsida; order Lamiales; family Phrymaceae; genus Erythranthe; species Erythranthe guttata. Next base: position 24,673,004 of record NC_142540.1, on the reverse strand, counting down.
GGCTTGAAAATGAGATGGAAATATGTAAAAGATAACTACTTATTAAGGTCTCGTTTGGTTGTCAAAACAAGATAAGATTATGCAATTTTACGAGGCTACTTATATATAATTGAACTAAGGGAGCTTATACATGATTTTCTAGTAAACTTAGGCCTTGTTTGGCTGGTAAGACTAGTCATGATTAATGAAATAATTGGAACTTATTGGATGTTTGGTTATTCCAAAACTTTTCGGGCAGACCCACAATTTATTGGACCTCCCACCGTCGAACAATATAATTGCGTTTTTCATCAGATTATTTAATCTTATCTTGGCTAATCTTATCTTAGGAACCAAACGAGGCCTAAGACGAGAGTCGAGAAGTCATTCTTTTGAAACTTCGGACGACCCCCAAATTTTTGGACCGGCCAAAAATTATTGGACTAAGCAAACATCAAATGAGGCCCAATTATTTAATTACTCGTAACGTAAGAAATTACGAGTAAAAAAACGGGCGCCTTTTCCCTCTTTATTTCACAAAATGAACTTCATATTTGACTCATTTAACTATTAAATCAATCAAACCAAGCCAAACGCATTCTTTAGAATGAGAAATAAAAAGTAAAAAAAAAAAATATTAATAAAGACAATATATGTTAATTAGTAAACTTACGTGGTCGAGCAATAAGACATCATCTTCTTCTTCCAAGCGCGAGAAGTCAATTGCCCGTTGACCAGTCACGAGCTCTAAAAGAGTGATTCCATATCCAAAAACATCGGTTTTTTCCGACGATTTTCCGGTGGATAAATACTCGGGAGCAATGTGGCCCATGGTCCCACGAACTTGAGTAGTCACATTCGTTTTTCTTACATCGACTAACTTTGCTAATCCGAAATCACCGACTACAGCTTCGAAATCTTCGTCCAATAAAACATTTGCAGCTTTCACATCTCGATGGATGATTTTAGGGTTACAGTGTTCGTGTAGGTACTCTAGTCCACGAGCTGTTCCTAGCGCCACCCGTTTTCTTGTCGGCCAATCAAGAACCGGCTCGCCAGGTGTCAAATCTGTCAGAAAAAAAAAAACTAATTAATATAATAAAATGAATTTCTACATTATAGGATACGGCGAAAGTTATGTTGCCTCAGCACAAATAAACTTCTTGTGTTATATATTCCAATCGAAATCGATCTCTTTGAAAAATTCCTAATTTTTTTCGGAAATTTGGAATTTCGGATTTTTTTAGTAATTTTCCATTAATTTGAAAATAAAATTAAATAAAAAACACCAATAGCATGAAAAAATAATCTCCCGTTTCGACATCACCATTAATTCCAATTAAAAAAATCATAACGAAAAAACTTATTCCAAAATTGGTTAATTCTTTATTGGAATCGACGAAAATTGGAATTATGTTCCAAGTTTACCCCTAATTCGAGTAAACAGTACGAAGAGATATTTATAAAGTAAATACCTCGTAAACGAGAGGCAACGCTCAAGTTCTGCATAAACGGGTAAACCAAAAGCCGCTCGGTCGGTGTGGTGCAAAATCCGATGAGTCGTAGCAGATTCTTGTGAACAGCCACACTTATCATCTCCACTTCACGTTGGAAAGCTGTGTCGCCACCTGGACTTTCGAAATCGGTCAAACGCTTGACCGCAACCTTCGTGTTGTCGCCTAAGATTCCTTTGTAGACCTTTCCGAAACCACCTTGCCCTAACACATTCTTCTCGCTGAAACTGTCTGTCGCCAGCTGTAACTCTCTCCACGCGAATCTCTTCAGTTGACCAAATTCAATTCTCCGGTCAACTTCACCTGCGCATGAATCATTTTGAGTTCTCTTTCTCTCTCTATATATATACATATTCCGTGTAGGGTAGAAACAGGACGGATCAAATTGGAATTAACACTTTCGAAAAAATTCTTTTTTTTTTTAAAGTGAAAAACTAATTCCAATTTTGTTTACGAAAAAAAAAACGGAATTTTGGAAATTGGGATGAAAAATTTTTGTTCCAAAATCAGAAATTTTCAGATCGGAATTGGCAGAATTCGGAAATTCCATTGTCTTAGCCGCATATAATACAAATATATGATAATACCGATACTATATAGTGTCATCTCGGAAAATAATCGGAATTTTTGGAAACATTTTTCGGAAATAAAATGAGATTAGAAATCGGAATCTAATAGGTATTCCATTTCTGTTCCAAAATAATTTGGAAAAATCGGTATTCATAATGACAATTTTTTGTTGCAAAATCCAAAATTTCGGATTTGAATCTTCGGGTTTTGGAAATTCCGTTCCGATTTCCACCCCTAATTTCGTGCGTGTTATGGTGGCTTTTTTTCTCAAAAAATAAAAATAAAACAAACCTGCAACATCGACGAAAACTTCACGTTTGTATCCTTTATGATTTCCCTTCCATAGAAATAAAACGAGAAAACCTCCGAGAAGAAAAATAACTAAGAGTGCCCCCACAATCCCTACTATCATCACAGTCTTCGATTTACTCGAATGACCTGTTCACATAAAATTTTAAATATATTTATTTACAAGGGATCATTATTTATTTTTTTGCTTTATTAATAGAGAAACACCAATGTAAAACTAAAATGCATATATACCTCCATTTTCAGATACGCAGCCGTGTAGAGGATTAACGCCGCAGTTCAATTGATTCCCTGTAAAACTGAAACAAAGTAAATTTTAGGCTCAATCGATGAAAATATAAATAAAGGGTAAATTACGGCCACCCCTGAGGTAAGGTCAAATTACGAAAAAACCCCTCATGCTCGGGTAATTACAACCACCCCTCAATTATGAATCTTCATACACGTTCACCCTTGCGGTGTCAAATTTAGTGGGAATCTTCTAGATTATGAGGAATATTCTACAGTTTGTATCCGTTTTACCCTATTCGAGCTCCACATTTTGAAACAAGATGATCGTAAGATGTGTTTTTTGCCTTGTATATATCAGATTGTGGTGCATCAGAAACTGTATTTTTGCACAAAACGAGTACAAACTAGAGAACATTCCACGGAATCTAGAAGATTCTGTTGAATTTAACACCGTAAGGGTGGACGTGTAAGAAAATTCATAGTTGGGGGTGGTTGTAATTACCCAAACAAGAGGAGGATTTTCGTAATATGACCTTACCCCCTAAATAAATTAGCCAAAAAAAATGAAAATATACGAATGAGTTCTTACTTATATTTGGAAATCTTGAATAACTGCTGAGGTATTTTGCCACTTAGACTGTTCGAACCAAGCTGTCTGAAGAAAAAAATGTTCGACAAAATTAATTTCAAGAAAAGTTCAAAATAAATTTCAAGAAAATATATACACATTAGGCCAAAATTAGAGTCACTCACAAGTTGACCAAGTTTGAAAGACTCGAAAGTGATTCGGGAATTGATCCGGTGAGATTGTTTTCACTTAAGATCCTGCTCGTTCGAACAAGAAACATTCATACTATTGACAGCATAAATAAATAAATAAATAAATAAGATTAAAAATCAATTACAAGCATGCTTACAAAAACGTGAGCTTGTTAAGGTTGCCTAGTGACGAAGGTATTTCTCCGATTAAATTATTATTTTCAAGATCCAACATCGTCAAGCTCGTCAAATTTCCAAACTCGTCGGGTATCTTACCGGTTATTCCATTTCCCTGTAATTGGCTGCATTGAGAATAAATTAATACGAAAATGAATTCTCTCGTTATTTCAACTAAATTGAGATATAGGAATCAAACATTAGCAATATAACCATTACATACAGTGTTGTCAGCATCTTCAAAATCCCGATTCTCGGCGACAAAGTTCCAGGAAATCCCATATTAGACAATGTCCTGTTCGAAATATATATACATAGAGAAAGATATTATTACATACACGAGTTTTCGATTTAAAAAAATAAAAAAAAATAATATATCTTTTCTCTTACACTGTCGTGACATTGTTAGTACTGTCGCATATAACTTTGGACCACGTGCATGGATTAACTTGATTCTGGTTCCAATCGGTAAGCTGATGGTTCGACGCGTTAAGCGACATCTTTAACGAATACAACGCATCTCCTTTATAAAAAAAGAAAAATATGATTATCGCCATAGAATATAATCGAGATAATTATACACTTACAAATGCGATAAAGAATAATATACCTTGTGCATCGGGAGAGACGAAAGAATTTAAAAACGCCAACACTAAGACCCCGATTAGCAGTTCCATCTTCGATAATATCATATCAACTTACGACAGTTGGCGAGCAATAACCTGTTAAACATTTTTCTTTCTGCCCATTGCATGAAATTCTTTTAGCACCGTGTCAGAATATGCCGAAGTTCTTTAGTAAATAAATAAAAAATGGATACACGATTTTATCCAATTCTGGATAACCTAGTACTTGTAATAGCCTAAGTTGGATCTAACAAATTTGCACTAAGTCCATATCATCCAATTTTGGCGAAAATTGGGATTATCTACAGTTCGTTTCCGAGGTACCGATTCATTGTTTGATCAAGAAAGCGAATTTATTCAACAATATTAATACAACACAATAAATAGATACAAAACCAGAATTAATAAACAAACAACCATGGCAACTTAACTACAACAACCCCTGCAATAAATAACTACAAAATTAAATAAAACCGACTATCGAATATTCCCTCCATAGCCATAAATTAGCAACCCAACTACCCAACTTATAAATTTAAACAAAATTTCATTGATCAATATTCCCTAATAACTTAGCCCTGCATAAAAAATTAAATAAAAAATCTAAAAAAAATTAAAATCTCTAAAAGAACAAATCTTTGTCAATTCCCACCTCATAAAAACTTAAGAACATCACACACAAAGCAAAATCCTTGAAGAAAAAAAAAATCACAATTTTCAAGAATGAATTTTTTTTTCAGCTTAAATTAAAAAAATATAACAAAATAATAATTAAAAAAAAATGAGCTGGGGAAAGTACCTCAGTGAAGGATCGGAAATGGGGTTGTTGCAATTTTAACCATGGTTAAATCTTTGGAGCAAATCTGAAGCACAAAAAAAAGAAGCTTCTGAAAAAAGCTCTTTGTTTTTTTTTTGGTGATGGCTTCTTTGACTATGACTCAACTGTAAGTGCGTGTTAGTGTGTTGAACTGCAATTATTACAGATCATTTTTTTTCTAATTTTTTTTTTTGAAAAGAAAAGGAAAAGCTATTACAGAAGAGATTAAGAACTAAGAAGCACTTTTGTGTCTGGCAAATCGAGGAGGAGCATGAAAGATATTGCCGGTGGTGGACTGTGTGGGACCCACTTTGCATTTTTTTTCCTTGGATTTTGAGATTGTGAGAGGGACTAGACAAAGGGTAGTTTTGTAATTTTTCATATGATTTGTTTAATTTCTCAATTAGGGTAAAATTCAAGTTAAATACAATTTAAGAAAAAAGGAGTAGATCCAATTTAGAAATATAGATTCATGTTATTTATTACATGTGAGACACATTGATCTCTTGGATACTATATTTCGGTACATTACGGTCACCCCTTGAGGTAAAGTGTAATTGTTGAGTGTATAGTTTACACTCAATGTATACTTTCTTACGAGGATTTTTGTATACTTTTATTGATTTAATGATGCTTAATGAGCGGTTTATTGTATTTTAAGTACAACTTGACGATTTGGAAGTTCCAAGGACGAAACGAGCCAAAAAAGGTCAAAAACGGGCAAAAACGGAAGAAAACAAAATATGCTGAAAATTGGCTGAAAAGTGTTCCGCGCGGCCGTGCCAAATTTAGCCTATTTTTGGCGCGGCCGTGCCAAAACACGCTGGAGACGATTTTGGACTTTTAATCACACAAGGAAACCTAGAATCATCTACCAAGTTGGGACATCTATTTAAGGGCAAACCAAGCACGAATTAGAGGACTTTGGAACACAACCTTGGAGCAAGAGGAGCGAGAGAACGAAGAATCGAAGACGGAGAATTGACAAATCTTCATCACAATTCTTCTTTTATCTATCTTTTCTTAATCTATATCTTTTTATATTTTTATTATGTTTTTCGTAGAGAACATGAGTAGCTAAGTTTTTAATCTAGGATTTTGTTGGAACCCTATGTGGGGATGGTGAACCCGTTTTCTTGAGATTATGCAATTATGATTTTATGATTATTTCTTATACTTGTTATGATTGTTAGTGCATGAACTTGATCAATTTATGTGCTTTATCTGTGATTATTGGGATTGACTCGACAAAGCTATTTTGATAATTAGACGGTAAGTATAAGAACCTTCGAGTAGTTTTCACCGGATGAGTGTGTCAATTGCATGTGGTGTCGTAGACATACAGATATCACCTTAGGTAGCCATTTACGAGACTTGTTAGTTAATGTTTTATTCATAATTTGTTTGCATAGACATATAGTGAACCGTTTATGAATAATAGACTCATAATACACGCGACAGCGGGTTATGAGTAAATTAGTGTCTCGGGTTAATAATCATGAATCATATATTTCATAATTGAGGGGTTTTGGGTGAGCAATTCTTGCATAGGGGGGAAGATAAAATCCTAGGTCCGTTTTTATCGATATTTTCTCGTGTTTAATTTCTTTCATAATTAGTTTAATTATTTAGTTGATTAAATTTCACAACATTGCGTAGGCTGGATAAAAATCATAATTGTTAGAATTTGGTACTTAGGATTAGATAATTTGAGTATTCCCTGTGGGATCGACATCCGACTCTCACGAGTCCACTTTTACTACTTGTTTGCGATACGTGCACTTGCGTGTTAGGTATTTAGCTCCAACAGTAATTACAAAAAAAATCCTTCGTTTTGAAAAATTACATTTAGTCCTCTGAGTTTATAAGTTTCTTACATTCACGTCCATATAAGGGGTATTAATGTAATAAATCTATAAATTACAGGGGTGGATGTAATTACAAAAAAACGAGAACTTTTTTTATAAGAAGACCTTACCTCAGGAGCGGTTGTAATTATAAAATAAGTTGGGGGTTGCTCTAGCAAAAATTACAACGCTCGAGTCAGTTTCTATCTTAAAAAGTCACTAAGAAGTCGAGAAAATTTGTGAAGTAAAGATATTTCATCCCCTCAAGTAATGAGCTAGAATGTTGATAGAGTTTTGGGTTAATGGCATTTTAACCCCCAAACTTTAGCGCGTTTTGCATGTAGCCCCCTAAACTTTAGTGTGCATTGCATGTTGCCTCAAAACTAAAAAAAGTTGCATGTTGCCCTCAAACTCTATTTTTTGGAGTATCGATCATTAAAATTGCAATTTTTTGCCCAAAAAAAAAACTAACACGATGTCATTCGCACGTAATTTTGCGACGAAAAACTAAAAATATGGTCTGGAAATTCGTTATAAAGAAACACCATGACATGTTTTAGTACATCAAATCTTCTAACCTATTTTAGGTTTATGAAAGTTGCAACAAATTTCATTTATAACAAAGTCACATGGAAATAAATTTTCTAGTTTGACCAAATTAATGAGGAAATTAAAGAAAAGCCTAAAAGTTATAGAGTTTGTATGCTTCTTTTATTTAAAAAAAAAAAATATTGACATGTGAGTTATTTTAGTGGTGAGTAATAAATCAATGTAAACTAGTGGAGGAATAGAGAGTGGAGCAATGAAGTGATAACATAATTTATTGGCACAACTTGACAATGAAATGACTCAACAGTCAACACTGGAAATTGAGTTTTTTTATTTTTTATATTTTTTATTATTTAATTTATTCTTTATTTATTAAGATTGATGATGACGAGTGAAGTCAAGGAGAAATTCATAATACTAGTAATAAACAACTTTGATACTAAATCAAGGTAGAGATTATTGTGCACTTTAAGCCGAGGATTACGAAAACTTATTTAAAAGCATAAGTTATTGATTGTAAGTTAAATTGAGATTAAGTGTTTATTTCTAAAAGTTGGGGTCGTTTGCAAATTGGATGAAAAATCAACTAAATTAGAAAAAACAGGCAGATATGCTTTTCAAATTAGCTTCAAGCAGTTTATTTTAAGAAGAACAAAAACAAAAGTTTAGTTTGCCAACACCTAAAAATAGATTATATATAGATAAACCCATATTCAATGAGTAGATCAAATATCAACTTTTATAATCAGCAGTACTCACACTAATATTCATAATTTTATCTTACTAAGGTGGTGTTTGCAAAAACTTTTAGAAATAGATTATATGCTTCTTTTTTTTTTGTACATAATATGTTTTTAGGTGTTTCCAAAATAAGTTTTTGTTTTTGCTTCTCTTAAAATAAGTTGTTTTAAGCTATAATTTTAAAATTACCCATGTACCTATTTGTTCTATTTTAGTTGATTTTTCAGCTAATTTGCAAACACCCCCAACTTTTAGAAATAAACACTTGATTTCAACTTAACTCATAATCACTAACTTATATTTTTAAATAGTCTTTTGCAAACACCACCTAAGGTGGTGTTTACAAAAGCTTATTTAAAAACAAAAGTTATGAATTGTGATTTAAGTTGGTTTTAAGTGTTTTGTTTCTAAAAGTTTTGGTATTTGCAAATTTACTGAAAAATAAACTTAAATAGAAAAAACAGGGTCATTTGCTTAACAAATTATTGCTAAAAGTTGCTTATTTTAAGAGAAGTAAAAGCAAAAGTTCATTTTGCAAACACTTCAAAATAAAATATTAGCAAAAAAGCTCATAATCTATTTGTAAAAGTTTTTGCAAACACCACATAAATTAATGTTATTATTTTTAATTCGAACACTGTTATAATTATAAATACGAAATATCCATATTTTCGGCCTTTTCGAATTACCGTTTTAAAAGGCCAAATATCTAATTGACGGGCTTTCCCCCACTTGAATCTATTTTTCCTTGTACTAAGTTGATTCAGCCATAATTGAAATATTCAATGAATCCTTCTTATTTATAGAATAAAAGAAGAACATCAAGAGCTTCGAGCCAATAAAGACTAAGAAAGTTGACTCAATAATAAATTGATTATAAGCTCCGTTGTAGAATTCTGACCTAACTATTAAATACGAAGTGGTTGGAACGATGAAACCTGTGAACGTAAAAGATTTTTTTGAACAAACGAATCTTATTGATTCACTAGTCAGGATGGCGAAATGAACCGGAAATCAATTCCTCTATTCTGAGGAGTCAGGAAGAAGCGATACGATTGAAATAGAGATTGCAACTATTAATAGGATTTTCGTAATTAGAAATTTAGAGGTACCCAAACAATTACTTCTTCAAATATTCTTAAATTTCTCTGAATAATTTTAATTTTAAAATAAACTCGGGCGTCAATTAAGTTTTAATTCACACAAGAGTTACGACGACAAAGTGTCAAAAATATAAAAAGACCTGAGAAATCCAATGTGTAATTGATTCTAAAGAGAATTGAAAAATGTTGGGGGGCCATAACCCCATCCCGTGTACTGATTCCACCACTTGAGTGTGTGTATGTTAGACCACATCGTTTTCTTAAATCAAATTCAGACATTGATAGAAATAAAATTAACAAAGTAATGAAAATATACAATATGATATGAATCTATACAAAATCAAGTAAGTGACAAAGGTATTGAAGCACTTACACAAAGGTATTGACAATTTTGTTATCAACATTAAATTGAAGTATTTAATCAGTGCTATGACATATTAAAAATTCAACTCAAAAAAAAAAAAAAAAAGACATATTAAAAATTGAGATATGATGTTCTATATATTGAAGGATAATTTAATTCATAACGTAAATTATTTCAATAGAATAATCTAATTTATAACGCAAATTATTTCAATAGAAGTGATTAAAAACTAACTAATTGGACAATTTAGTAATGATATCTTGATTTTGAGACTCTTTGTACATATAAGAGTTTTTCATTAGGGTTTTTTGTTATAGTTTTCTGAAATTATTATCCACCAACAAAGTCACGTCTTGAAGACTAAAATAACAAAAGTAATGACATCTGACAAACACAAAAAGATAAGAAAATAACAGATAAAAACTGCATTACAAACATGAAACTCTCTACTTGTACCACATTAGACATGATCACTAAAATCTTATGAGAGTTGATTTATTTATTTATTTATTTATCCATATTCTATAATTGTGTCTTCTTCTATCCAACCACTGGCACAAGGCGAACACGATAATTTTCATCGACAAAGATACAAACTCGATTGCAACAAAAAATATCAAGTACTCCCCCGCCTTGGGGAACGACAACTACGGTTACAAGGGGATTATCATTCATAATAATTCCCTTAGCTTCTTCAACAGCTACACCAATTAGATTTGGCCATATTGTATTGTACCGGTTTTGACCGCAACATTCAAAACTAGTGCATGGATCGCTTGCGCAAGGGGGATAACGCGGCCATTGGTACGCCATTTTCTTTTTGTGATCTTCTTCTCTTCTGGTGCTCTCTTCTTCTAATTTGTAAACAAAACATATTATTCTGAGATATTTATAGACTTGTCATGAATTATCGAAATCATAGGTTACCATACCAATCACATATGTAATTGATTTTGAGATAAGATTATTAGTTATTACATTCGATTTTTTGTTGATTTTGAAAATCTCATTTATTTTATCCAAAAAAGAAAAGATATTATGTTATCCCTATAAATAATATACCATTTATTTTTATTTTGTAAATCAAATAGTTTAATATTTCAATATAACCGATTTGAGTTACTATAATATAATGCGAAATCAACAATAATAAATGATTGCTTGTCAAAATTAATAATAAATAATAAACGAGGTAAAAATAATATTTCACTTAATAACTTTCTATAATGGGGAATATTTGTTGATATGTACATTGAGAACACTGCAGTGACAAATCCAGTATAGGGTTAGGGTCAGGTTGGCCATAGTGTCTCAACATTTCTCAAATTTCTCTTATATAAAAATATAAAAAAAATTGTGTACAATAATAAGTTAACAATAGACAGTTAAACATCTATAAATTAATCCAGTTGGAACTAGAGAAATTCTATTAATTTGGCGAATTATTAAATTATCGAATTAATAATTTAACACGTTTTTATCGAGTTGGGACTGGGAAAAACTATTATTTAATCGAGATTATTAATTTATCGAGGTTCTACTGTAGTATAATTTATTTTAGGGTAAATTACAACCATCCTCGAGGTAAGGTCAAATTATGAAAAAAATCCTCATGTTTAGGGTAATTACAACTACCTCTCAACTATGAATCTTCTTACACGTTCAGTCTTGTGGTGTCAAATTCAACGTAATCTTCTAAGATTCCGTAGAATATTTTCTAGTTTGTACTCGTTTTGTGCAAAATTGCAGTTTTTAATGCACAACGATTTGATTATATACAAGCCGAAAAAACTCATCTTATGATCATCTTGCTTCAAAATTTGGAGCTCGAATGAGGTAAAAAACGGGTACAAACTGGAGAGTATTTCACATAATTTAGAAAGTTCCACTAAATTTGACACCGCAAGAGTGAACATGTAAGAAGATTCATAGTTGAGTGGAGTAACCTATAATAAACCAAGCATGAGGGAGTTTTTCGTAATTTAACAATTCCTCCGGAGTAGTTGTAATTTACATTTTTTTTTAATTAAACAAGTGAAAATATAAAAAGAAAAAAAATTCTTTGACAGCGTAAAAAATAAAAATATAATCTAACTCATTTGGTCGGTTTAATTAGTGACGTGTCTCTGCTTTTTTATTATTATTATTATTTATTTTTAATTAAAATAATAACTTTGATTCTTCACCACTACAGAAACAATCCACCTTAATTTAATTTTGACAATTCCCAGGTTTTCCGAGAATCTTTCCTCGTACAATAATAATCTGTGAAGAAATCCGTTCATAGAAAAAAAATGGCCAATTGTTTCAGCTTAACACAATCAAGAGAACGGTGCTACAGATACTCCTTCTCGACCGCCGGCCTGAAATCCGCCACCACCGACCTCGGCGGCGGCACCGTCATCCACTGCTGGCGGCCCAAAACCCACAACCCGAAAAAGCCCACCGTCGTCCTAATCCACGGCATCGGCGCCAACGCCAAGTGGCAGTGGGCCGACTTCGTCTCGCCGCTCTCCACCAAATCCAACGTCTACGTCCCCGATCTGCTCTTCTTCGGCGACTCCTACACCGCCGCGCCGGACCGGAGCGAGTCCTTCCAGGCGCGGTGCCTGGTGCGGGCCCTGGCGGCGATGGGCGTCCGCGGCGGGATGCGGGTGGTCGGGCTGAGCTACGGCGGGTTCGTGGCGTACAGCATGGCGGCGCAGTTCCCCGGCGCGGTGGAGAGGGTGGTGATCGGGTGCGCCGGAGTTTGCCTGGAGGAGAAGGATGTCGGAGAGGGGCTGTTCACGGTGAACACCGTCGATGAAGCCGTCGGAATATTGCTGGCGCAGACGCCGGAGAAGCTGAGGGAGCTGATGAAGCTTTCGTTCTATAAACCTGTGAGGAATGTGCCTTCTTGTTTTCTCTCCGATTTTATTCATGTGAGTCTTTTTTTTTTTTTTGCATTATCACTATTTTAATTTTATTTTATTTATTTGTTTTACTTTTTTTAGTTATGTTGATGAATTATAGGAACTCATACAGTTAAATCTCTATAAATTAATAAAGTCGGGACTAGCAAATTCTATTAATTTAGAGAAATAATGATTTGGGGAAATACTAAAATTAAATTGTTGGTAGTTTTATAGAGCATTCGATTTCAATTTTCAACACATAAATATAAGTGCCCACGGCGTTCGAATATGGTTCGATTAGGGGTGGAAATCGGAATAGAATTTCCAAATTCCGCCGGTTATGGTTCGATTATTGTTCTGCGTGTGTTTATATTTATTGCGTTTTGTCGAACTCTCTTTTGGATTTTCTTGCATTTTCCTGCAAATTTAAAAAAGATAGAAAAATATTGTGAAAATTTCCATTTTATCTGAATTTGGAACAAGAGATTATAAACTAATATAATTTACAATCCAGAGGCATTCCGAAATCGGATTGAATTTTTAAATTCCAATTTTTTTTTAACGGAAATTGGGACCTTTTTTTTTACTTCCGAAAAAAATTGGAAAATTTTCGAAAAAGCCATTTCCGATCCATTCCGTTCGATTTCCACCCCTAGGTTCAACCCACTTCCGATTCTCCACCTCGGAGCAAATGATCCTTATATATAGATATATAATCACAATTCAAAAATGAATTGGGAACGTAATAAGCCGATATTCCAATGTAAAAAGCAATGAACACATACGATTGAAATTCTTGACTCTTGATCTTTGTGAATATATATCACTCGTTTCAGTGGGGGAGCTAGCATAGGACCACAGGGGGCCATGCCCCCTTCCCCACATTTTTCAAAATCCCAATTTCGTTATATAGAGATTTGTTATTTTTCGATTAGTACTGTAGTATTGTCGCCCTATAATCATTATTTCGCTCAAATGACCTCAATGTGAAGCGATTTTTTAAAATTTCTCTTGAAAAAAACGGAGTTTTTGTTCTTGTATGATTGACTTATATGTATGTCTCTAAGTTGAACCAATTTCACTTAAGTTGTATGATTTTCTTCGAAAGCTGATTATGTGGTTGATGTTTACGAATACGTATAGGTAATGAATACAGAAAACTTCCAAGAAAGAAAAGAGTTGATCTACGCATTACAAAAGGATAGAAAGCTTTCCGATCTGCCTAAAATCACTCAGGTCTGCGAACAATTTCCTTCCCCCACCTTTTTTTTAATCAAAATTCTATCGTTTAATTTCTAGCAAAAGCCGTTTCTAAGAATACGTTGTCTCGATTTATTGTAGCCCACTTTGATAATTTGGGGAGAACACGACAAGATTTTCCCACTGGAATTGGGTCAGAGATTACTAAGGTTAATTTTTCGTTTCATTTACATTTCCCATCCCTTTGTTGACGAACTATCTCTTCTCTAATAAAGTCCATCTTTTTTTTTTTTTTAATTATTATTACAGACATTTGGAAGACAACGCAGAGCTAGTTGTGTTAAAGAATGCAGGACATGCGATAAATATGGAGAAGACCAAAGAATTATACAATCACTTGAAGTCTTTTGTTATCGTCTCTGCCACTAATACTAATAATGATACTGAGAATTTGAGCAGCAAAAATGCCTGCAAGGTTGATTAAAAGTTAAAAACTGTCTGAATATTTTCGGTTTAAGTGGGGCCGCGTTTGTTGAAATTCGGTTGTATATCGGAGATTGACAATGGATACGAGTTTGTGGAACTCATCATGCAATTGGGAATACATTGGAAGTATCAAACTAAGCAACTGTTTTTTAGATGATCGTTGAAAATTGATGAAAGCTCATTCGAGCTCGATTCGATTGCTTATCGAGCTAATTAATTGAAATACAACTTTTAAAGGTCGACAGAGATTCAGACAAGCTTTAATAACTATTATGCATTTCGACTAGAATATTATAAAAAAAGAAATGGGGTGAGAGAGGCTCGAACTCTCGACCTCAGGATCACTCAGAAGCTATGAGACCTACGCGCTAGCCAACTGCGCCACCACCCCTTTGATGTTTTATTATTTCCGCTATAAGATTTTAACTGTAAGTTTACCACGACATAGTTTTCGATGCTCCTTCCTAATTCATTTAGACATACATTTTTTAGAGAACTATCAAAATTGAGCTTTGAGTTATTGAGTATGAGATGTGAAAAGATTCGTATTTGAATTCAAAAGCATCATCAAATCGTACAACTTTGTAACGATTTTTTTACATCACTAGTACATAGTAAATCGACAAAAACAAAAACAATACTTTGTATGATGTCGTAAAAATACGAAAATAAAATTTACATTTCTTATGATCATTGCATTTCGGTCCTGGGTTTACATTTTAGTACAAATATACATCTCATAGGATATATGTACATTTTTTTTTTTGGCCAAAGATTCAAATATAATGTTACAACTTACAATTATGTATCACACTGCAAAAAAAAAATGATTTAATTTGCAGGAACCTCATTTTTAAGCAATGCCTCTAAATCTGTCAATCTGCATTAGCCAAAACCAACAACTTTAATGAATAAAATATTTAAAAAATATTTAGCTAGTGTTGAAGAGTATATATATATATATATGTGTGTGTGTGTGTGTGTGTGTGTGTGTGTGTGTGTGTGTGTGTGTGTGTGTGTGTTACCTGACATTGCTCAAGTCAGGGTAGATTGCAGCTGCTTCTTTAAAATCCTATTTTTCAGAATAAATACACTTAAACCTCTATAAACTAATACAGTCGGAACTAGCAAATTCTATTAATTTAGCGAAATATTAAATTATCGAACTAATAATTTAGTACATTTTTACCGAGTCAGGACCGGAAGAAATTATTACTTAAGCGAAGTTAATAATTGATCAGAGTATTAATTTATCAAGGTTCTACTGTATACAATATTAAATACTAAAAATACTCTCTTTAAGAAATACTTATTTGCTAACTCATATATAATAACCAATTAGCTTACCTGGTCAGCAGTTGACGACGTATAAGAAATCACACACGGCATTCCTGCTCCAGTTGCAGCCTACAAAAACGGGCTGCGCTCAATAATAGTTTTTTTTTTTTTTTTCTTTTTGCATGTTTCGAAATTGATCTTAGTTTAAAGTATAAACCTGCAGCCCGATAACACTGTCTTCTACTACCATGCAATCCTTCTCCGATACGCCGAGTTTCTGCAAATCATTATTATTAAAATGGGAACTTATAAAAAAATTAGGCAGCTATTAAAAAAAGGTTAGATTAATGCAATGCCACACTAATTACCTCGGCAGCAGTCACGTAAATTGATGGATCGGGCTTCTTCTGTTTTACATCATCTCCTACAATATCAACGAAAAAGATGAGATTTTTTTTTTTTTTTTCTAGCAAAATAAATGGATGATTTGAGAAATAAATAAAATAAAGAAATTGTTCGATTTATTTAATGTACCTGCGAGGAAGCAATCGAGGCTTTGGAAGCGCTCCTGTAACAAGACGAGAAAGAGGTTTATTTGTTTTATTCGAACAATAGTTTTAACTATGATTATATGAATATTAATAGTCGAATAGGACGAGAGGTTTTCACCATTCCGATAAGATTTTCCAGACACATGATAACCGAACTTTTAGTCGCAGCAGAGCAAACCGCTAGCTTTCTTCCCTACAACAAAGAACAAAATAAATATAGCTCGCGCAACAACATTTTTCAAGTAGATGTAGTCTAATCATATAAATCGGGACTCGAATCAAGAAAATGTTTAATTTAATTAACTAAGAAAAATAAAATCAGATTTGAAATTTAAGAAATGTTAAAAGAGTGCAATTCGGCCATCTTACAGAAGCTTTCGCCTCGTCCATCAATCTCAAAACTCCGGGTCTAGGCTCAACCTGCCCGATACATTGACAGAGTAATGCATCGTAAATCAAGACGAAAAAAGAAAATAAATAAATATAAAATATTTTTTCTTGCAAAAAAATCATTTAACTCGTCTGTGAATTACTACGAACGTTTACTTACTGTTCCGGATTTAATAATTTCTTTGTATCTCTCTGTCTTCCAGTCCTGCATTGAGGATCAAATTCGTTATTTTCTTTTTAGCTATATATTGAAAAACTTAAATAAATTCGATAGAAGCTCATCTATAAAACTAACATAAATTGAAACAATTGACTTTAAAAATAAATTAAAAAAAAACCGTGATTTGCTATCTTTATTGCTATTATTTCCGATTTAGTTAGTAATACAGTTAAACCTCTATAAATTAATACAGTCGGGTCTAGCAAAATCCGATTAATTCAGCGAAATATTAAACTACTAATTTTAGTATGTTTACACCGAGTCGAGACCAGAAAAAATTATTATTTACGCGAGATTACTAATTTATCAAGCCTATAAACGAGGACTAAAATGTACTATATTCTTATAATCAATTGAATGCCAATTAGACAAAACAAAAAACAGAACAAATTAAACTCGAAAAGAATTGACACCTGAAGAATGTCAATCAATTTCTCTCTCTCTTCGTCAGTTTCCGGAGAATAATCGAAAACCGTCGAAGTTGGCCAACCGTTTTCCTTAAAATACCTTCAATCCAAAAAAAAAAAAACAAAACCAAAAATTAAATATAATTAATAAATAAAAATTGGGGATATCAAATTGGGGGTGAAAAGAAGGACCATCTCATTTTAGGTTTTCCGCCGCCGACGAGATTCTGAAAAACATCGTAAAATTCGGGGGTCCAATTGAGGGGGTGGGATGAAGAAGAAGATGGGCAGCGAACATTGAAATGCTCGAAGGCGTCGTTGTAAGCTTGGCGGTGGAGATGCTCCGACTCCAGAATTACGCCGTCGCAGTCGAATATGAGAGCTTGGAGCGCTGCGGAGACTGTAACTACCAGCGGCGGTCTGCGGCTGAGGGATTTTGAAGCTGCGGCGGAGGAGGAGAAGGTAGTGTTGGTTTTGAAGAGAGAGAAGAGAGGTGGGGGAGTTCGAGAGGAGAGAGAAAGGGAGTTGGAGAGATTGGGTGGTTGGAGGAGGAGCACGGCGGAAGAAGCCATGGATAGTGTGTGTGTGTGTGTGTGTGTGTGGCTGTGGGTTGGCCGGCGGAGAGGGTTTGATCAGGTTCTTTCAGTTCTGTAACCGATGTAACGACCCTTAGATTTTGTATTTTTTGGGTATTTTACAACCAACCCCCGAGGTTAGGTTAAATTACGAAAAAACCCCTTATGTATGAGTAATTATAATTTATAACTACTCTTCAACTGCAAATCTTCTTACGTGCCCACCCTTATGGTGTCGAATTCAACATAATCTTGTAAATTTCGTGGAATGTTCTACTGTATGTACTCGTTTTGTGTTAAAATGCAATTTCTGATGCACCACAATCTGATATATATACAAACTAAAAAACACATCTTATGATCATCTTGCTTCAAAATGTGGAGGTCGAATGGGATAAAACTAGTACAAACTTGAGAATATTCCGTATAATTTAGAAGATTCCACTAAATTTGACACCACAAGGGTGGACGTATAAGAAAATTCATAGTTGAGGGGTGGTTGCAATTACCTAAACATGATGGGGATTTTCGTAATTTGATCATACCTCAAGGTTGGGAAAAAATACAGTTTTGATCCCTCAAGTTTGCACTGACTCCACATTTGGTCCCCATGTTCATAAAAAATACATTTGGTCTCTCATATTTAAAAAAATTCAACATTTTTAGCCATTTTCATCAATTTTCCGTAAGAACTTGCGTTTGCCCATTACTGCCTTATGATGTAACGATAAATTGACGAAAATGGCTAAAGGTGTTCAATTGTTGAAACATAATGGACCAAATGTGAAATAAGTACAAACTTGATGGGTGAAAACGGGAATTTCCCATAAATTAGTACACAGGAGTCTCAATTTTAGTTTTGACTTTGGGCCCTGAACCATAGGCTGGGCCCGAACAAAAATCAGCCCACAACATCCTCCACACAGACTAGTTTCTCAAATTAAATTTCATCTTAAGAACAAAGAAAAAAAAAATTAAATTAATAAACTTTACAATTGAAAAACTAAAATGAATTAAATTATTCATTTTACTAACTATTGCTAAGCTTTATCTATCTAAGTTATTGTTTACCACAATTCAAAAGAATACTATACATAGTTGTTTGTTAAGCTAACTAAAGAGTTAAATGCTATACCTGATTATTTACACTGTGTGGATTCGAATCGTAGATTGATTATTTAACTATTCACTAATTAAGCACACATACACATTAGTGTATATAATTACGCGTAGATCTACGGTTCAAATTCACGAAGTGAAAATAATCAGATGTAGTATCTAATTTTCCCGAACGGACTAAGCTCGCGTAAACTCTTTGTATAAGCTCTCTCAATCTAAATTCCTATTTGTTCAACTCTCTAATTAAATTCTCGTATGCTGAACTCTCTAACTAATCCTTTTATCGAAAAAAAACTCGCTTTAAAACTACACCCAAAAAAAATAACTTGTCGACGCTCTATCGGACACCGGAAAATTTAAAAAAAAAATCGCCGGGAAATTCCATCGAAGCTCTTGCAATGGTAGTGTTATTTAATTAATTAAATGCACACAAATCCTCTAATTAATATTTCACCTAGAACAAGAGTAAGGGGCTTTATAGTAATTTCGACAGTGTAGATTGATACCAAAGCCAGAATACATACATACATACATATATATATAGACAACCATATAGGACACAAGAGATATGTAGTAGGCCATGAAAATCCCGAGATGATAAGAAAGTACATTATTCAAGAATCAATTAAAAAAAAATACTTTTTATTATTTATTTTTTAATTCATAAAATATGCTAGAAATTTATTTTATTACTTACCATTAATAAATTAAATAAAATAAAAACAAGAACCAGAAAATCAGTATAAATAATGAGAGAATCAGCAAATATTAATAATTTCTGTACAAAAATCTTCATCGGTTTAAAATATCTACACACTACTCATAAATGCTAACTACATTAATTAAATTCCTAATTAAATATATATTTATGTATTCTCTCTCTAAAAACTAAAAAGCCAACATTCTCAATTAAACAAAAATAAATAAAATAAAAATAAATAATAAATAAATAAAAACCTAGTTGAATTTATTTAATTATGACCACCTTGAAATATTCCATTTTGGATTAATATATATAAAAATTGATTCAAAGTAATTATTATTATTAAAATAATATTCATGGAATATTATTATTATTATTATTAATATTAATACTAAGGGTTGAAAAGATGGCCGTCGCATCTGCATTTCCATCCGAGCGGCTTGTAATTCGAGTACCTGTTGCCGCCGCCCGACGCCGCCGGCGACGAGTCGAAGTACTCCAGCTTCGCCGCCGTCGTCGTCACTACTTCTTCCTCCGGCCCAACTCGGTTGTGACTCGGCAGCGTGGGCACTTGCACCGCCATGCATGGGTGGCACTGGTTGCATTTGTTGTGGCAGCTCGGCGGCCTCGACCCCAATCTCGTTTTCTCCGCCACCACCAAACCCTACACCAACAAAACTAAATTACAATAATGCCACCCACACACACACACAAACATGCAGGAGAGGAAATTACGATCTTACCCTCAGAGAGTGAGAAGGCTGATTATGGATCAAGCAATAAGAAGTAGAGAGAAGAAAGAAGAGAGCTATTGAAATAAAATATGAAATTAATGAGATAAAAGAATTCATAGCCATGGTTGCATTTTTTCTCTTTTTTTTTTTTTTAAATAAATAATATATATTATCTGGACATTTTTCAGAGCGACAACAACAGAAGCAGAAAACAAAAAACACTACATTAAATAATGCTTCAATGCAAGAAGAGAAGCAATATTCAAAAAAAAAATTATAAAAAAAAAAGATTAGTTTTTTATGAGGGTAATTGAAAAAGAATGAGTTGAAAAATATAGCTGAGAAGATTTTAGAAGAATGTAGTTTATGGGGTGGGAGGATTGAGACCTGTATGTATGTATGTATGTATCTCTGTAAATTTGTGGGGGGTGGGGGTGGGGGGGTGAAAATAACAAGACAAAAAAAAGAAAAGAAAAGAATGGGGGAAATGGTAGCAGAATGTAAAGTGGGGGGGCCTCTGAGCAAAGTTATATTTTCCTTTACGCTATTGAGGGTTTGGCCATTACTAGCTGTATAGAAAGTGAAAGGTCCTTTCTACTAGAGAAAGTGATGGTTTTACTGTTGGGGGTGGGGGGTGGGGTGGGTAGGGTGGGTGGGGTAGGGGTAGGGGTAGGGTAGGGGGGTGGTTAAAAATGTCATTTAATGATGTAGATGAGTTTGTTACTGTTCTTCATCAGTATCATAACTAGGGTTTTTGACTGGTGATTTGATTGAATCATGAATCGGATCAAGAAAATTATTATAAGTGGAATATATTTTGTATATATATATATATATATATATACCCCTTGATGAATATTTTTTTTTAATATGGATGAAAGATCGGAAATAAAACGTTTGGGTTTCGCTGGTTTTCGATTGGTTATGGGTTCTGATTCGAAAAGTTTCGATTTTTCTATCGAAACGATAATGTTTTACATTTTGCATTAATTATATGAGAGTTTTGATTTATGACTTTTGTAGTTTGTTTGGAATGTAATTGAAGTATTATTTCTAATTTGTTTCGATTTTACCCTTTTATCATTTCTAATCGACTGATGATCGATTAATGATAAGGGTATTTCAGTAAATTTGAATAGTTTGTTATAAACTATCTATATTTATTGGTTTTCTTAATATATGACACAACACAAAACCCCACAACTAATACGGGAAGGACGGAGTACATATTACACTCCAATTTCTAATGTAGTTTTAATTTTCAAAAATTGCACATTTCCCTCCTAAAATTATGTTTATAATATCAATTTTGTTATGTGTTTTGCATCAAATGTAATAAAAAAAATCAAATTATGCCAATGCCAATTCCAATTCCAAAATTTTCGATTGTCGTAAAAGTTTTTTCATTCAACTTCTAAAATTCCGATTCTTTCATATTTTTTATGAACCAAATCGGAGTTATTTTTCAATTTTTTTTTCAGCAGTGCTCTAATTTCGATCAGATCCGCCTAATTTACACCCCTAATTGTTTACAAGACACAAACTAAAAGTCATAACTTTTCAAATAAACAAACTAAACAACAATTTAAATGGAGAATTTTTTAAAAGCATTTGAGTACAAGTTGAGGTAAAAAGTTCTTTAGAACATACTTTTAGCTTAGAATAGGTAAATAGAAAAAAAAAAAAAAAGGGAGGGTAATACCTAAAATACAATTCCCTATTCTAGCACAAACATGAATTAGAATTCCCAATTGATTCTTCTATCTTTTTTAATATTAATAGACTTTGTTGTTACATGAATAAATTGAGGCATTTTTATAAATCATTACAACAATTGAACTTTTCTCAGTAGTCATGGATTCAGCTTAAGTTACATTCATTCCCCACTTATAAGTACAATTGTACTATACATATATAATTATATATATCACAAAAAGCCTGTCAATTTTGAATGGGAATTTCATTAACTATGGTTTAGTTAAAATAATAGGTTAGGTTGCATATTAGGTTTGCCATGATTTGGTTTCTTGGGATCATCCCCTATTTTTTTTTATTAATTAATTCCGTAGGTAATTAATCAAACCTTTAGTTTTGGATTTTTATGTTTAGGGAAATTAATCATGATTAGTAAAATTAGTAGCATATGTTAGGTTTCTTGGATTAAGTTTTCTATTAAATTTGTTAAAAATATTTATTATATATGAATTGTCTATAAAACCACTTAGTTTACAATAATAAAATATGATTTTAAGGATAAAATTGTATTTTTCCGTTTTAGTCACCCCCTATTAAATTCATCTCAGGGGAGGGGTGCTACTAATTTAATGAAATAGTAACATTTAATAGCGGGCTTCGATTTTAGTAGCGGATTTGAAAAAGTGTGAATCTTACCAATCGGACATGTTATTAACCCCTACTATTTAGTTCGTAGAACCTTATAGCGGTAATCGAACGAGCGATTAATTTGATGCTTGGATAATCCAGTTTTTTCCATGCCGATTAGTAAATTTTACTTTGTCATGACTCATGACTAATATGAATTTAGTGAGAGATAATTAATTGGACCATGATTAATATGAATTTATTGAACGATAATTAATTGGACCTTCTAAATAAGAGTAAATTACCGTCAACCCTTTGAGGTAAAATATAATTATAAAAACCCTCCTCTTGTTTGTATAATTACAACCACCCCTCAATTATGTATTGTCTTACACATCCACCCTTACAATATCAAATTTATCCAGGAATCTTCATCCAGTCGGTAAACCGGTTGAATCGAAATGAACGAAAATTCGTACATGCCGATTATTAAACCGTTAATTCAGTGTCGTATTCAGTTTTATTTTATTTTTTTATAT
>NC_142540.1:24610000-24645000 GCF_056151865.1 Erythranthe guttata | reverse complement strand
AACTTAAATTCGCTAGATTGGATGTCGTGTGACAAAATTATGCATGAATGAGTCACATTTTGAATTTTAGATACCTCAATACATCAAAGTTGTGGGTAGTATCCATTGATTCATGTATATCTTTCTCGTCGGACATCCAATTTTGGTGATTCGAGTTGGATTAGAAAACTAAGTCAGAATACTACAAATTCTATTTTTCGGGTTTTGCAAAATTTGGAATAAAAAATAATCAAAATCACGTTTGAAGTCATAACGATATTATTAAAGCTCGAACGACATTTATCACATCCCAAATAAATAATGTAATTTTCATTTCATCACCGACGGCAATTCGAAATATTTATATGTTATAAAGAGACATTTACAAAAAAGAAAAAAAAAGGGGTATAGAAAAGTAAATATTTTATAATTTTAATTAAAAATATAATATGTTTATAATGTATTTTTTTAACTTTTTTTAATTTATAGATTAAACAATGTACAATAGAACCTCGATAAATTAATACCTGATAAATCGACACTTAAATAATTATTTTTTTCCGGTCCTGATTCGGGAACAATATGCTAAATTAATAATTCGCTAAATTTATATGATAATACATATTTTAAAATTCATCTAATATATATTAATAATGTGTAAAAATAACTCTTCAAATACATGATACGTTACAATTCATGATTCGATTTTTCGCATTAAAATTCATCCTTCACGTTTTTCTTAATATAGTAAGTACTTTCGGTGTACTTCATGTACCTAACAAAAAAATTGTTCAGTAATAACGTTGTTGCTCTAAAAGCTTCAAATTCGGAAAACGGGCTTTTAGTATCATATTCAACTTCATCGTCTTTATCATTTCTCATGATACTCTCAGTTATTTATTCGCCAGTAAACATCTCTGAAGTTAAGTTGTTTTCTTCAAGGTAGTTTAAGATATATCTAACATCCATTTCGTACGACGATTCAACTCATTGATTAGATTGTGCAGTTCTTAGGTAATTTCACTATCTACGGGCTCGTCCATATTTTTTTTATTTATGGAAAATAATAATAATAATAATAATAATAATAATAATAATAATAATAATAATAATAATAATAATAATAATAATAATAATAATAATAATAATAATAATAATAATTTCATAAATTAATAAGTTATTAATTACTAATATTTAAATTTAATATAAAGTACATTTAGAAATGTTTTTGTTGACAATTTTTGTGTCCCCACGTTGTAATAAATTTAGTGTTTGAAAAAGTAAATACTTATTTCAGAGAAATGGTCCACATTTTAAACTGTTCATGTTTGTGAAGGCCCAGAAAACTTTGGTCTACCATTTAATTTATTTCAATTCATACCTACAGAATATGTTTTATACTAAGCCCAGTTGTTGCATGTAAATTATTTTTCTTTTTTCATTTATATTTTTCACACACACACACACATATATATATATATATTAAAGTTAATATAAATGTATGTTCGTAGTTATTTTTTATATTTTATATTTTATATTATTGAGTATATTTTTTTGAAAAATATTTTGGAAATGGATATACTTTTACAAAGTATAAATATTTTTTAGAAAAATAAATAAATATATATATATAAAAAATGGATTTATTTAAGAAAAAGACACATTTTAATATTTGCAGTACTCTCTCACTCATTTATTACAAAAGCCAAAATGAGAAGTATTGACAGTTGAAACTTTGAAATGAAGTCTCATTTACTTCACCCAATTCCCACTAAATAAAGTTGTAATACTAACCAGACTGTGACAATTACCTGAATTTCGGACAATTACAAAAAATATTAATTATTAAAATATAAAATAAATAAAAAAATTAGGTTTATTTTAATAATTTAGTTAATTCCTTTTGATTTTCCAATTAATACATATTAGATATTTACATCAATCTGGATCTGATTTGGTGTTTACATTTCATATTTTGTGTAAATCATATACTAAATATTTTGTAAATTTCTATTATATAAAAAGGAAAAATAAAATTAATGTACAAAATCCCGACTGGAGTTTTGGATATGTCAAAATTCAAAGATTTCTCAAATTTGGCATATATTATTAACTGATGTATTTAATCTTCTACGATTTTTTTTTCAGTCAAAATGCGTAATTACATCCAGATCCAATATTTTGGGTAAATTGTACATCACTCCTCATAATTTATGCACCTTTTCTTTTTCCCCACATAATTCACAACAAGTGCTATGTATATACAATTATAAACACATCAACATTCAAAATTGATATAATATATATTGTTGTATTTTACCAAAATTCATAGGTGAATTTGACAACTTAGAGAGCAAGTATTTTTGGTTAGTTTCGACTAAATCATGATTTGCGAGTTTGCAGTCCGTTTTTAATTTCTAAACTCAAAGAAATTTTCAACGATAAGTCAAAACCGAATAGAAGAAATTTAGCGAAAATATATTATAAGGTTTAAGTACGGCCCTACGGATGAAAATTGAAATACAAATTTATATTTTGACAAGATAAAAGATATCCGATTATGGAATACGCCAAGTATCCAAATTTTAATAGATTAACTTTGGAAAATAACGACTTTTATTCAAGTACGCACGTGGAGTGATCAAAATTTATAATAGTTAGATTCGACATTCGAGGTTGAAATATATACTTTTCTTTAATGTGCATGTACTATAATTGTGACCTAAAACTAAATCCGATCATGGAATATGTCAAGTATCCAAACTTTAATAGATTAACTTTGGGAAAATTACGACTTTCATTCAAGTAAGTACGAGAAGCGATCATAATTTATAACAGTCCGAGCCAACATTCGAAGTTGAAATATATACTTCCTTTTAATGTGCATGCATTATAATTGTGACCTAATACTATTGATATGCATGTACTAAATTGTGACCTAAAATAAGATAGAGAAAAACACGGGTTATTCTATGCTACATCGGGTGAAATACATCGAATAAATCTTTATCATTAATAAGCACACAAACACACACACACACATCCACACAGGTGTGTGTATCAACGGTAAAAATTCACGCAGTGTAACCTTCACTAGGTATAACATAGGAGTAACTGAAAAACACTAGTCCCAAAACAAAATATGTCATCTAAAAAATATTCAATAAAAGTATTATCATGACTCATGAGGGACTAAAGTGCAATAAAAGGAAAAAAGAGGGACAGAATTGAAATAAATTTTAACTTTCAAGTTTTCACACAAAGGAAAAGAGAGAGAGAATCTTGAAATCATTCATCCGTAAAAACACATATACATACAGACACAAGATACGAATTTGCTTTATGCTTCTCTTCTTGTTTTCTTCTGTTAAACCTTTTCACTTTTTTCCACTCTTTCACACACACACACACAGTCTCTCTCTCTCTCACTCTCTGCAGAGAGAGAGGAGTGAGGAGAGAGAAGAGTGTGTTCTCTAGGACCCTTCATTTCAGGCGGATAAATCGGTGCCTTTTTTTTCTTTCATAGATCCAAGAGTACTAGAAAAGAAAAAAAAAAAAAAGCCAAGGTAATTTTCTCTGCTGCCCTTTTTCTTCTTTTTCTTTTTGTTTGGGCCCCTAATTTGATGTTGAAACATTCTAAAGATCACATTTTTTTTTCTCTGCATTTCCATCTGTCGGTTTTCTTGCTGCAAATTTCTTGTCAAAAAAAATGAGATAGCTTTTTTTCTCAAAACCCTCTCTCTCTCTCTCTCTCTCTCTCTCTCTCTCTCTACATCGGCGAATTGGTTTTCTTGAATTATTTGGTGTATGGTAAGATTATCATTTTATTTTTATTTGTTTGTGGCTTTGGATTATAGCTGTTTTTTTATTTTGTTCTACCTGGGCTATGGTTTGATCTGTACATTTCTGATAAATTTTAGGTTATATAATGTTGTGGGCCCATCTCTTTCTTGCTCATCTCTCTGCAAATCTCTCCAATTTTCTGTCACTCTGTTTTAGATTTTTTTTTATGTGCTGAATCTTTTTTTCCATGGGAATTTTTGTCAGCTTCAAAATGACATCTTTATCCCTGAATTCTTGTCTGAAATTTGATTGAAATCATCTTTTGTAATTGAAACCAAATGATCTGGTTAGGGTTTTCAAGAATCCCAATTTCTGAAACCCTACTTACATTTTTTCTTCACCAATTTTGGCAGGGGTGAAAAAGTAAATCTTGTATGTATATATACAAAATAAATGGAGGAAGGTGACGATTTTCGAAGATGGGACGAATTAATACCCGACGCGCTCGCGTTAATATTCAAGAATCTTTCTTTGCTTGAGGTACTAACTGTGGTACCTAGAGTTTGCAAATCATGGGGGCGAGCGATTATGGGGCCTTATTGCTGGCAAGAAATCGATATCGACGAGTGGAGCAGAACTTCCAAACCCGAAATCGTCGATCGGATGCTCCAATTATTGATTACGAGAAGCTGTGGATCTCTCCGTAAACTCGCGGTTTTCGGCCTCGCAAACGAGCAAAGTATTATGTTCATAGCAAATAAGTAAGTATCGATTATGTGGCCATGGTTATTTTTTTCGGTCTTTTGAATTTAATGTTCGTGTCACTGTTTTTAGATCATGCAAAATATAGGTCGGGCGAAAGACCACATTTTTTAGTAATCTCGATTGCATTTATAGTTATCTTGATCGCTAATTTTGCGTGCTTGAGTTGATTATTTAGCTTTGTGGGGGCGTTGGATGGTAATTTGGACACGTTGCATTTAATTAAATTGAATAGACATAAGTAGAACGAATCTATAATTATATCCGGGGGGGCTCGTGATTTTTAAACTTTTGCAGGGGTATTTTAGTAATTATAGTCATAAATACGTAAGAGTTCTTCCTACTTCGAGTGTAGACGAAAAGGCCACGTGGGAAAGAAATTGCTATCTTATACTTGTGTTTTACACCCTTAAATGCGTAAGAACTTGTTTTATGTATAGACGACTTCACTTCATATTATATATTTGGAAAAAAAAATAGAAAGGAAATTAATTTGTTCGTATTATGTGTTTCTAGATCAATACAAATATAAGTCGGAAATACCACATTTATAGCTATCTTGATCGCGATTTTTGAAATTCAACTTGACATTTTTACTTTAGAAATGTTGCATTGAATTAAATTGCATAGACATAAGTAGAATAAATTGATAATTTATATCCGGTGGAGTCTTCTTCTTCATTAGAGAGATTAAGTAACTTCTTTGGGCCACTGCATGTGACGGACGAGGCCTCATAACTTTGAAAATTTTGTAGGGGTATTTTAGTAATTCTTTTTGTGTTTCCACCCTTGTAATACATTTCCGTCTGTATTAATATAACCTCACTTCATATTATATATTAGGAAAAAAAAACTCGTCCTTTTGTTACAATTAATTTTTGCTTTCTTCGTTTATTCATCATTTCTAACGATTATTTGTCTCGTTTTTTTTTTGTTTTGCAAGTGCTCAATCTTTACGAACATTGCGAGTGCCGAGGTGCGAACTAAACGACTCCATAACCGGAAATTCCATCTCAATGCTATTGAATCTCACTTTTCTCGATTTGAGCTACTGCGTCAACATCGGAGCCGAAACCCTAAAAGCTATAGGCCAAAGCTGCAAATTCCTCGCCAGCTTGAGGCGAATAATGCATCCATTAGAGGTGATCGAGAAGCTCTCGCAAGATGACGAAGCCCTAGCGATAGCCTCCACCATGCCTCGGCTCAAACACCTCGAGATCGCGTACTTGCTCGTCGAAACTTCCAGCATCGTTGAGATAATCAAGAATTGCAAGAATCTCGAGCTTCTAGATGTACGAGGGTGTTGGAATGTGGATTTGGATGACAAGTTTGTGAAGGGGTATCCGAAGTTGAGGGTTGTGGGCCCCGTTGTGGTGGATTGCTACGATGTGATGAATGTATGGGATAACGGGTCGGAGTATTCCGGGTCTTCGGGGTATCTTGCGTGGGATTTCGTGGCGGGTGATGTCATCATCGATGATGATGATGATGTCGACGAGGAGGAGATTCTTGATGATGATGATTTTTGGGGGGATGAATATGAAAATCCGATTGATGATGAGGTGGAGGTTGAGATGTGGTTTTACGATGCTGCTAATGCTGTGGATGCGGGCTATGATTGGCCGCAATCTCCTTAATTAAGTACACTTAATTAAGGTAATGATGATTATGATAGACTTATTATTATTATTATAGTTTTTTCTTTTTTTTTTCTTGGAGGACTTCGATATTCTTCGTCTTCTCGTGTGTCTGCGACTTGTGCTGATTTTATGTGTGAGTTTCGGGCTTTTTTTTTTTTTTTGGATATATATATTATATATATATATATATATGAATGTGTTGTAAGGAATATGACTGTTGTATGGATTTATTTAAGTGTATTGGTGATGGTTTTTTTTTTTTTTTATATTTTATTTTATTTAATCTTTTAATGATGGTGTTATGAACTTTGTGAATTATACTTTGGAGAATTTGATGTTAGATTTGAAAGTAGATTTGGTGATGGTCAAAGTTTTGATTTTGTCACATGATTTTATCATGTTGTGTAGGAGATTGATGAAGAAAATCAGACACAACAAATTACATATCAAGAAAATATTTCTTTGAAAATCGTCGAAACAAAAGTAACTGTCTAGTAAATAAATGCATCGTTCGATCATTAAATTTTTGTAATGATATTTTTGTGGTACAATCAGACACATATTACATGTCAAGAAAATATTTCTTCGAAAATTGTCGACACAAGTAACCGTCTAGTCAAAAAATATGTCGATCGGATATTAAATTATTGTAATGATCTGTTTGAGGTACAAAATTATGGAGTTTGAGGTACAAAATTATGGAGTTTTAGATGAAAATTTCGTTCGATATCCAATCTCGTCTGCGATCACAGTTGGCATGTGCCATGTTCCGAGAGGAGGACCGTAAATTTTCCCACCTAACCGAAAAAAAATTAATTAAAAAAATAATAACTATGAAGCTAAGTAATTTAACTTCTTTGCAAAGATTTTTCATTTTTACCTTCTTTTGTAGCTTCTTCACATCTTTTCTTATACATCACAGAAAGTTCATCTTCTAATGATTTCAATAATTTATCGTACTTCTCTTCCGCTTCGGTTATGAAATTTGCCTAACGACAATTAAAAAAAAAGAATAAAATATTAAAAATAAATAAATATAGTCATTTACGAAACGAAGATGTGTAAATATGCACCGTTGAATACTTACCATCATCACTGGTGCTGAAGAAGCTCCGTAGTATTTCACAAACATTCGAAGAACGTTGAAATTATTCTCTAATACGTCATCCTATTAAAAAATATAAAATCAAATTAAAATACAAATATATAAATACGAAATTAATCAAAAGAGAAATAAAGAGAGAAAAAAAAAACGGAAAGAGACTCACTTCGTAATCAAACCTGTGGCATTATTTGGTTATCCATCGGTGATTTTTTTTTGTTTTATGCTTCCGTCACATGCATAAATGTGATACGTATCATATTTTTTATTCGGAAAAATGAAGAAAAAAACGAGAAGAAGAATCACTTACAGATCATCGGATATTTCGACAAGCA
Source organism: Erythranthe guttata (assembly GCF_056151865.1). Classification (NCBI taxonomy): domain Eukaryota; kingdom Viridiplantae; phylum Streptophyta; class Magnoliopsida; order Lamiales; family Phrymaceae; genus Erythranthe; species Erythranthe guttata. The sequence continues at coordinate 24,637,399 of NC_142540.1, read as the reverse complement.
ATTCCGAGATTGACAGAAACTCCATATGCAATTCATTTACCTTGAAAACAGCTTCAAACTAAGTGGATTAATTACTGAAAATGCTATTTCGAAAAAAATAAAAGATGATATTTAAAAATATTAAATATTTTGCTAGTGTATATATAAACAATAGAATACCTTTTCTCCTCTTAGTTGATACAATAGAAGGTTCAGCATTCGATAATCGAAGGATTTGAGATGGATAGCCCTTATTACATCCTCAATTGATATCTACGAAAAAATAATGTTTATATTTCTTTTAATTGATTATATGCAAAATGAATCAATATTCTACAGGCAAATGACACGTAAGCATACCTTGTCATTGCTCACAAGTGTACAGCATAACTTTCTTTCCAGAGCCCAATATTCTTCTCCACACCTCAACTCTTCTATAATTCTTATTATTTATAAATCAAATAAATAATAAATAAAATAAAATAAATAGAGCATCGCTCAAAGATCAAATTTTTATGTAAGATCGTAAAATAATGAAATACGAACCGTTCAGTCAAAATCCCATGTTGTTCTAGTACACTAACGAGGGGTCTAAACGGATCCTGTGCATGCCCGGTCACAAATTAAGAGCATTGTAATAATTTAAATATTAAGATTCTTTTTGGTAAAAAAATTCAATTACCTTAAATTCCGTAGGAAAAATCGAAACTCCATCCCTCGGCAACTGCAGTAGTTTCTCGTTTAAGTCATCCAGCTGCATTATTGCCCGAATAACGTGAAATTAATGATATAAAAAATGAATTGGAATCTGATGTATAAAGACAAAGTTTACTATTTACCTGATAAATATAACTTTCTGTAAATGAAAGCATAGGCAGGTATCGGAAAATCGAATTTGGCTGGTTCGCTTCCATTTTGTGAAACATAAAATATGACCTGCACTATCAATTTCAATAATCGGAATATCAGCGTCGCATATGATTTTACTCTTTTTTTTTTTTTTTGCTCGAGAAAAATTTCAAACATGACAAATTCATATTCGGCTCAAATTAAAATGTCCAATGTCGTAATTCAACTCATTGCAGAATAAACGTAAGATAAAGAGTGCAATAATGAGTATCGATAATAACAATTCTTACAAAATCCTCAAGAGTTGAATTCGAACGGATCATTGCATCCATCCCAACCATAGCAACATTATCATGCAAACTCTGCACACGATCCAAATTCGTTTTATTGTCGCAATAAAGTTGTAAATCGTTTCCAATCGAGCTGCAACCTGCAAAATCTTGATTTTAATTTTTTATAAGATAATTTTTATATCAGTTTTAGTTCATGCGGTTATTTAGCACAAATATTTTTCAGAAAAGTAGCACAATAAACATGAAAAGGCAGAATTTATTCAACTACGGGATTTATTTTTTCCTTTACGATAAAAAATAAAATAAATCACCACAATGTGTGACACACCTTTACTTCCACATTGTAACGCACCGCCGGTAAATAAATCTAATATCTTGAGCAACAAGAAAGAGAAACACTTTAGATGCTTGTCTTAAAAACCTTGCAATTAAAACCGAAAGAAAATGGAGAATGATCGACAAACCTTTGAAATGTGTTTGGAAATCAATTCGCATTTCGAGGTAACTACAAGCTCACCGCACCTTTGCATCTTCAGCAAATTTTGTCGTCAAATCAGTGAAAGGAAAAAAAATTAACATTACAATACAATATGCACAAATCAAACATAAAATATTTTATTCCATCGATGCAGCAAAACCTTTGATGTTGATCAAATAACGTAGATCAAATACAGAGTTACACTATGATTTCTCTCGTATACACTTACATGTGTAGGCATTAGGGGTGTAAATCGGACGGATCGGATTGGAACTAGCCATTTTGGAAAAAATCCATTTTTTTTTTCGAAACTGAAAAACTAGGTCCAATTCCGTTCCAAAAAATAGGGAATCGGAATTTCGGAAATTGGAACAAAAGAAGTTGTTCCATAATCGGAGAATTTCGGATCGGTATCGGCCGAATTCGGAAATTTCCAATTTTTGGTCACCTTAAATGTGAAATACATAATGATATCGGTTTTTTTTATGTAATATTTGGAAAAAAAATCGGAATTTTCTGAACTTAAATCGGATCGGAAATCGGAATCTCATGTATATTCCAATTCCGATCCAAATAATTTCGGAAAAGTCGGAAGTTGGAAGTCGGAATTTGTGATCGAAAAATATTGTTCCAAAATCTAAAATATCGTATTCGGAATCAGCGGAAATCGGAAATTACATTCCAATTTCCACCCCTATTAGCATTACTATTTTAATCCACAAAATCTTCACTATCAAGAATCTGCCATCGGATTTCCTAAATATTTTGAGACGTACTCTGTCAAGTGTCGAGTTATTACACAATAAACACGTGGCGAATGACAGTGGAATCTCTATGCTTCCGGTAACGAATATTCGAACTCAAATTTCAATCACACAATGCCTACTAACTAACAAATCCAATCTCACACACAAACATAATCATGTGAAGAAACAAATCCTCCCACATAGATTACATAATCATTCCCAATAGTGAGTAACTTAGAGGAACTCAAAACAGTAGCAAATTATCCGAATTGGATGCAAAAGAAGCAAATTTTATAGGGTTAATTAAAGCGATGAAAAAATAATTAATGAAACCCTAGATTGTTGTATAATTCAATTAATGAAAATAAATTGCAGGATTACGAAAAAAATGGAGAGATGATCACCAGAAGGGAGGTGAAATCGGCGAGGAAGCGTTCGGCGACGGGGTTGGCATCGGAAACTCCGACGGAATGCAGCAAGTTTATAGTACTCTGTACTTGTCCCAGCTTTTCTAGCCCTTCCATTTTCCAATTGCCTGAGATTTTAGAGAGAGAGAGAGAGAGATTTTAGAGAGAGATTGAGAACAAAATATTTTTGAGAATTCCGGTTTTTTTTTTTTCAATTTTTTTAACGGAATTGGAAACATGTTAAATTTCGATTTAGAGTCGGACTTTAAATTCTGAAAATGTTGTCGAATTTCTCATATTATTTTCCGAAAACTACACTAATAATATTAATATTATTATATATTTCATATTGTAGATGACTAAAACATTGAGAATTTCGAATTCCGCTGATTCTTATTGGAAAAATTCCTTTTGGAACGAGTTTTTATCTCCAATTTCCGAAAATTCAATTTTTTTTTCTTGGAACGAGATCGAAATTAAGTTTTCACTTCCAAAAAAAATTGAAGTTTTTTCGAAAGTGATATTGCGATGAGATTCGTGCTCGATTTGCACCCCAAAAGTTGTCAAAATTTTTTTTTTTCTCTTGTATAGTTTGGTATTATGTTTCTTGGTAAATTATCTAAAGTAAAAGTAGTTTTTTGTTTTCTTTTGACAGGAGAACTTGTAATCACTCGAAGTATATCGAATAATTTCTTTTGTATAACACCGCGCAAGAGAAGTAAATGACGTACTACACCTATGTTGCACGAAAACTTCAACTTCTTAACTTACTTCTTAACGTTTCCGCATTTTGGACACATTTTGTGTCCAAGACTTGAGAACACCTGTCGGACACCTTATTGGCCATTCTTGCAATTTTTAAAAAAATAGAAACATATTTGAATTGCAAATTTTCATTTTTTTTGTGTCCCTAATTATTTACATTATTCAATGATCAATTGCAAATTGATAATTCATAGTAAAATTTATTTTAAATACTTTTGTATGAAAATACATAAAAAAAAAAATTATATATGAATGAAAACTTATATATATATATATATATATATATATATATATATATATATATATACCCCTATAATTTTAATATTTGCACAATTGCCACAAGTTCCAGCATCTTCATTTTTGGTACATCATTTGCCTTCTTTTCTTTTCCTTTCAACAATTAAACTGTAGTAGTTCCAAAAATACAAATAACAAGCTACACAGAGTTCTTAACACAGCATGAGAAATAACAACTACCTCTTTTTCCTCACCAAAAACCACACAAGTGTAAACAATTTATCGATTCGATTACAATTACAAAATCATCCGTATTTCAAATATCAGGGGCAAAACTGGAACAAGAACCAATCCCGCCAAAAAAAGAATCGATTTTGATTTCTGCAGCAAAACGGACCATCAAATATCAAGAATGAAGATCAAGTTTAATCGAGTCTTGTTCCCCTATTAGCATCAAACGAGAACCAAGGCCCGTACTCTGACGTTCCTACCGGAAAAAAAAATATCTCAAAGCTTGTCGTTGCTCGATTCTTTCTGCCACGTCGGCGTCTCGATTTTTGGGTTTATTTCCAAATTTGCCACCGGAGATTTAGTAGGCTCGGGTGCTTTTTTATCTTGATTTTCGACACGTTTGGTGTCCCATAACTTGCCAGCTTTGCCGATTGCAAGAATCAGCTCGAGCTGTTTTTGCTGTTGCTCCTACATAGACATTTGACAATGAAAAAAAGGAACCCGATCAAACCCTAAATTTGCATTTCCGTTAAAATGTAAAGAAAATATTTTTTTCCGATAAATTTCATCTCACTGAACTTAATAGTATAAGGCCTCGTATGGTTACCAAAGGCCTATTCTTTCATAAGGTGTTTGTATAATTTCGTCTAGTTATAATATCTCCCAATAGATCCATCCACATTAGCCATGATAAAATAAAATTTGCGGGTCGACCCGGAAAATAATAGGGTTAACCAGACATCAAATTAAGTCCAATTATTTAGTTAATCGTGGCTAATCTCCCCAACCCAACGAGGCCTAGTTTAGATAGCGTACGTCAAGTATCGTATCGAAAAGTAAGTTACCTGCATAGCGAGTAAAACCTTTTGAATTTCACCGAGCTCCTTCTCGAGATTGTCTTCTTGTGCCGCCAACGCTTGTGTTGCCTCCGAATTTTTCCGGACCAAAGCTGCTGTCTGCCCAAAACCAACACACGAGATTTTCTAAATTTCTAACAAAAGACAACTCACTAGTGTTACAAAATCAACGGTCGATAAGTTGAGTTTGTCACACATTATTAGCCTAGTGTGGTTTACGTCTCTCGTATGATTTGCAAGCTATTAAACGAGAGGTGTAGATTTACCTAGTGCACATATATGATTGGCCGCTGAGTCCTTCCTTAACAAACAAGCTACATTCCTTAGGGCTAGTAGGATAAGTATTGATACACTATATAATCGTACATAATCAAGATGTATCAAATCTTTGGGGTTTACGATTAAAACCGGGGCCCGGGATATACAAAGGATTATACAATAACAAATCACATATGTAAGAAAACAACCACGTACAGTAGAACCTCGATAAATTAATAATCTCACTTAAATAATTATTTCTTCTGAGTAAAAACCAACTAAATTATTAGTTCGATAATTTAATATTTCACTAAATTAATAGAATTTTGTTAATCCCGACTGTATTAATTTATAGAGGTTTAACTGTATTACATTATCATCATCATGGACAACATAATCATATCCGAACTCCGATTCAATCGATCAATCTTATCAATCAATATCAATATATATTCGCAAACGAGGCCTTAATGAATTACCTCGGCAATTGGTTCCTTGAGAGCTTTACGGGTGAGCCGGAACCGAATGCCGAGCTTCTCGAGCCGCCTCGACAAAGCTTGAATGATTGTGGACACACTGCGCAAATCCTCCTCCAATTTCTCCACCCTGTCTAACAAACTAGCCCCGTAAGAAGGCGGCCCTCTCGAAAACCCGACACCGCAAATCCTCCTCCACTGCCGCCGCCTTATCACAGCTCCGGCGGCCAATCCGATCACCAAGACCACGCACTGCCACACTAAGAACTTGCTCCCCACCACCCCCAGAGCTCCTCCTCCTCCTTTCTGCACACCGCATTTCACGGCGATGTAGACGGAGAAACCGGCCGAGGAAGCGAGGCTGAGGAATTCAAGAGTGGAAAGAAAAGCATCGTAGCCTCCGCCGCCGCCGCCGCTGGTGGTGGTGTTTCCTGAAGCTCCGTACGGTTCTTGGAAGGAGGCGTTGATCCTTGCGGCGGCGAAGCGGCGGGGGTGGGTTGTGAAAAATCTGGGGGTTTCGAATTGGGTTCTTGAATTTGGGGGTGGAAATGGGAATTTGGGGGATTTCAAGAAACGGGTCGGGTTGGTGAAGACGGTGTGAAATGTGAGGGCCATTTTGGTGTGATTTAATGGCCGAATTGCATGCTTTTTTTTAGACAGAGTGAACTCTTGTCCGAGAGGGAGAGAGATGAAACCAGAAAACTGACAAAAAAAATTGAGGCGATGCAACCGATGGTTCAGCGCCGGTGAGGTGGACTAACGCCGCGCATGTTAGCTTTTCGATGGCTAACAAAATCAGGATGCGCCTCAGCCTAATGACATATTTCATCTGGACAACCTTAATAAATTAATACTTAATAACCTCGCTTAACTAATATTTTCTTCTAATTTCGACTCCGTAAAACCTACTAAATTATTAGTTCGATAATTTAATATTTCGCTAAATTAATAAATTTTTGCTAGTCCCGACTGTATTAATTTATAGATGTTTAACTGTACATAATATTACAGGAGAATCTCAATAAATTAATACTCGATAAATTAATAACCTCGCTTGAATAATAGTTTTTTTTTGTCTCGACTCGGTAAAAACCTACTAAGTCATTACTTCGATAATTTAATATTTTGCTAAATTAATAGAATTTTTGCTAGTTCTGGCTCTATTAATTTATAGAGGTTTAATTGTATATTATTTAATTTTGGTTAAATACAAAAACACCCCTGTACTATGGAGTTTGTATCGAATACCCCCCTATACTACACATAAATACAAAAACCCCCCTCACATTACATTTTTTTTCAAAATATGACGAAAATACCCCTACTCAAGCATTTATCATATATATATATATATATATATATATATATATATATATATATATATATATATATATATATATATATATATATATATATATATATATATAAGGGTTTGTTTGAGCCATTTTCAGTCAATTTTACGTGGAAAAATTTGGTATTTATATTTTTTTCTCCAACATATCTAATTGCTTAAATTTTTTAAATTTTCTGATAAAAAACCTTTTATTTTTGTCATTTTGAGTTTCTTCATTTTTTTTCTTAAATGTCTTCCGGTAGTTCAAACATCATAAGATTACAAACATCTTTACAATCCTATGATTGTTGAGAATTTGAACTACCGGAAAAAATAAAAGGTTTTATTGAGAAAAAAAACTAAGTAATCTAATGTTTTGGAGAAAAAAAATATAAATATCAAAATTTCCCAAGTAAAATACGAAAATATTAAAAATATAGTGGAAAATGAATCAAACAAACCATTAATTTATAGGCTAAGCAAGGGTATTTTCGTCATATTTTAAAAAAAATGTATATGTGAGGGGGGTTTTTGTATTTATGTGTAGTACAGGGGGTATTTGATACAAACTCCATAGTACAGGGGTGTTTTTGTATTTAACCCTTTAATTTTATATTACAGGGTTCTTATATAAAAAATATATATATTTTATATCTCTCGTGCTGAAAGTTGGCCTGAAAATCAAACCAAACTACTCGATATTCGATTCGAGATCCTTCGTTAAAAGCTCGTTTGAGCTGGTTTGTTAGCATAGCGAATCAAACCTGAACATATATTTTTATTCGATAAACTATGAAGTTCGGCTTTACCTTGAGCTTTACTCGTGTGCACCTCGAATATAGCTCATTTGAGCTCGACTCGATTGCTTATCAAACTAAAGCTCATATACAACTTTGGAAGTTTTGTTAAAAAAATCAAACAAGCTTGAACAAAGATGTGTTCGACTCGATATTCATAGTATAACTTAGATTTTATGTTGCCCAAAATACCCCTATATTTTTATTTGAACTAAGTTACAGCTACTCCATAAATTGTCAATTTCTCTTTTAGGTATAAACAACTACTTCGCTCTAGAAACGATCTACTAAATACTCAATGAAAAATCGACTAATTTATTTTATTTAAGTTGATTGATTTTAAAATAGTTGATTGGATCATTTGAAATTAATTGATCGATTCAGTCAAAATTAACCGACTAACAAAATGAATTAATTATTTACTGACTAATTATTTATTTAGTTAGTAAGATGTTGGTTTCTTTAGATTAGATCATGTATTGCAAATCTCTTAAATTATGGTACTATATGCAATATGTCTATAAAAACTTTTAATTATCAAAATGGGCAAATTGCACATCACCTCCTAGAAAATTCTAATTTTCGTGCTTTACCCTCTCGATTTTTTTTTTTTAAAAGTGGATGTCCATCTTTAAAATGTTAGTCTTGTTGCACATTACCCCGATAATAAAACTCCGATGAATTATTTATCGGAATTGAGTATTTGTTGCACACTACTTTTTTTGCAAGTTGCATCTTTAAAATATTATTTTTACTCCACAATTAAGAATTAACTTATTGAGCAAAGTGCAACCAAAATAATATTTCGAATGATGAATATATTCCTTTTTAGAAGTTTTAGGGGGAAAAGTGCATGGAAAATTTATAGTGGGTAAAGTGCATTTTGTCGTAACAAAATTTACTAATATCCAGTTGTAATGGTAAAATAGTGTTTTCTTTGTAGGTTAGTTCAGTAAATGCAAATCTTGTAAAAAAAAAATATTTAAAAGTTAAAACAAGTAAATTATTTTGTTTACTCATAAAAAAAAAAATATTTTGTCATATATTTAATTTAAATTAATTTAATGAGAGATGAAGGAAATAAATGCAAAGGCAAGGAATAAAATAAACAAAAAATAATATATTAATGACTGAAAAGTTTGACTGGTTTGGACTGTTACTTTTCTTCTTTCAAAATCTGATCTCTCTCTCTCTCTCTCTCTCCTCTTTCCTCCCCATTTCTTCCCTTTCCTAATCTCTCTCTCTCCTCTCTCTCTCTCTCTACCCCTCAGGCAAGAAATTATTGAATCTTTAGTGTGTGGGAAAGTGAAATGGGAAGTAGTGGTGGTGGAGGATATGGAGATGCGAGCCAGAAGATAGACTACGTGTTCAAGGTGGTGCTGATCGGTGACTCGGCGGTGGGCAAGTCACAAATACTCTCCCGTTTCGCGCGTAACGAGTTCAGCCTTGATTCCAAAGCTACCATCGGCGTTGAATTCCAGACCCGGACTATGGTTATTCACCACAAGTCCGTTAAAGCTCAGATCTGGGACACCGCCGGCCAAGAAAGGTCTCTCTCTCTCTCTCTCTAGAACTCTAGAACTCTAGAACTCCAATATATATCTATACCTATACATGTGTGTGTGTGTGTGTGTGTGTGTGTGAACATGATTACTTGAATTGAGGCGAATTTTTATATGGGGGTTTTAATTGTGTTTTTGAAATATTTGGGGTGTCGTATTTGTAGTTGATCTGTGGTGGATCCATGATTTTTTTTGTGGGTTTAGGTTGTGTTTTTTTAGCCGATAAAAACTCGATGCGTTTAGATTGCGTAGAATCGAATACACGAACTGTGAATTCGATGTTGGATTTCTTGTTTCGTTCTCAGTTCAAGGTTTTGAATTGGAATCGAGCCTAACTATACATAGATTCAGTTCTTAGCTCTAGTTTGGTTGATGCTGCCGTTTGTACATACAGGCTCCCGATGTTTAGTTAATAACACATGGGGTTTGGGTTGATCGTTGATAAGTAAGTGGTTAGAATGTGAGGGGGTAAACTTATCGATCTCGTCTTGGCACCCGAAATCTTTGGTTAGAACGAATTAGTAGCTTAGCTCTTTGTTAAGAAACAAGTTATCTGCAAGGTTTTCAATCCAACACATGAAATCGGCCCTTCACTTTCAATTTTTACGGTGATACTAATTCTCTTGTAATTTTTATAGTTGAGCAAAATGAACTATTTATTAGATCGTTAACCTTTACTCGTTAAGATGAAGAGTCTCGTTCTTGAAAATTGTAGTTAATGGAGGTTAGTGGACCACTTCTAAATAAAGAGTTCAACTAATTAGTGGGATTGATTAGAAAAAAAAATTACGAATCTAACCAGACATATGACTATGATGATCTCAGTGTGTATGCTGATCACATCTATTTCTATCGTATATAACGTTTCAGACAGCAATTAACAGGAACGGTTAAAGATGCACTCATATACTTAATCTATTTCCTTTGTTTGTTTTTCCTTTGTGGTTCTTAGCAATGTGGTTTATGTTGTTGAGTTATTACGACTGATGTATTGTTAAGTGATCGGATGTTTCTCGAGTTTGCATCATATTGCACTCAATTTGGAAAAAATACATACATAATGTTTAGATTCCGAAACAATTAAGCGATAAATGTTTTCGCAAAACAGGTACAGAGCTGTGACAAGTGCGTATTACAGAGGAGCAGTGGGGGCTATGTTGGTATACGACATAACTAAAAGACAAACTTTTGACCACATCCCACGTTGGCTAGAGGAGTTACGTGCGCATGCGGACAAAAACATTGTAATAATTCTGATCGGCAACAAAAACGACCTCGAAGATCAGAGGGCGGTCCCCACAGAGGATGCAAAGGAGTTCGCTCAAACGGAAGGGCTCTTCTTCTTAGAGACATCTGCTTTGGAAGCAACGAATGTAGAGGAGGCCTTTTCCACCGTGTTGACTGAGATTTTCAACATTGTGAACAAGAAAAACCTCGTTGAAGATGGAGAAAATGCGGGGCCCGCTTCTTCGTCTTTGTCTGGTAAGAAGATTCTTGTTCCTGGCCCTGCACAAATTATCCCGGAGAAGAAAATGTGTTGTAGGTCGTGATTCTTTGTTCGTTCTTTTCTTCTTTTTTCTGATGGTGATTCTTTTTTGAGCGTGTGATGTATTTGAGTTGTAAATTTAGCTTGATATATGGATGGATGGTTATTTGATTTTGGTATGGAGAAAACAGCTATGGACAGAGTTCCGATTTTCTTTTTTGATCATTTTATGTTTATCGATTCCGTTTTATCAGTCAATTGAACGTTGAATTGCTGCAAAAGAAATTCCTGGCACTCAATTACTGTAAATTATACTTATAGAGCAGGCATACACACTAGTTCCAACAGTAGCTATAATTGTTCAAAACTGCAATGCTGTAAATTACGTTTAACGTTGCTACAATATCCAAAATAACCATTCGAAATAATAATAATAATATCACGACAATCTCCAAAAATAGACGGTTCAATCAAGAGTTTGCAGGTGCCTCGTTTATGGTATTATCTAATTCGATTTCAGAAACTTCCGGTTTTGCTTCTTCAGCTAAAACGAGAGTGGATACCCTTTCCAGAAGTTCCTGGCAATCGAGTGCTGTCACCATGACAGATACGTTTGTTCTACCTCTCCAACACCCAATTGCAATAGGTTTCGTATCTTCTTGTAATGAATCTGATGAGCCTCCGTTTTCTGCAGAAAATAAATAAATAAATATTCAGAATGAAAAGTTAAAAAAATCACGAACAATGATTTAGAATAAAAGACATCATCATACAAACCTCTATTCAGAATCACAACACAGCAACCAAGCATTAGCTTCATAGCCTTCTCTGCAAACTCTTGATTAACAAAATCCGAAAATTTGATGCTTTTGTACTTCAAAAGATGCTTAAAATCCACTGCAGATGCATAGATAATTTGCTTCGTTATATGTGGAAGAATCAATGGCAATCCTTCAGACGATATTCGAAATAAACATGGTGCTGATGTCCCCTCTTTCGAAGTCTGCCTTTCCTGGAAATAAGGAACAAAAAAAGTTAAAAAATTAACGAACTTAAAACACCTTCATCCCCACAGAAATAGAACGGAAAAAAGGTAAAAAGATTCGAGTTTGTAAAGAACTTACAAACATCTTCATTCCCACAGAAGCTATCTTAAGGTTCTGGCCAGCTAGAAAGTTCAACTCGAGAGCTTCCTTAACAGAATTTGATACGTAGTAAATTCTCTTGACATGGTTCATGTCGTTGTTTCTTGTAATAAGATGCCCTTTGAACGGAAAAGATTCCTTGATTCCATAAAAGTCAATTATCTTCCCCACCACAGACTCATCCTTGTAGAAGATAACGGGGTCCACACCTCTCCACCTCCCCTGAATCTGAAGCTTCCTTTTTCCCGAAGCCCTTTTTTTCTCATCAGCTGAAGGTTTAGTTTCGTCTTTTGCATTTTCTTCATTTATACTATTCTCATCGTTGTCCAAAGGAAGTTCTTCTTCTTCACCCACTCCAGTCAGTAAATCGGCATCCGGATTTGCTTCAGAAATTTGAACATCTCCTTCACCGCTTAAATCGATGTCGTCCACATTTGAATTGTCCTCTTTCACTTCATCCAGTTCTTGTATAGGTTGAGTGGTATTAGAATCTATTTTCTCGGGAAGACTTGTCGGTTTCTTCTCAGTGGCTGCAGGGGCTGAAAAACATGCATATAAATCAGATACAAAGCCATATGCTCATAAAACCAATAATACAGAGCTTGATAATCAGATAGTTGTGAATAGGGGTGGAAATTGGAAAGGAATTTTTCAATTCCAATTATTCCGATCTGAATATTTCTGATTTTGGAACATTTTTTTCTTTCCAAATCCCGAAAGTTCCGATTACTGTTTTTTTTCTGTAATGGAATTGGAATACATATTAGATTCCAGTTTCCGATCCAACATAATTTCCGAAAATTCCATTTGTTCTGAAAATTATACTTGAAATTTCAAAATTATTTATTATACATTTTAGGTGACTAAAAATTTGGAAATTCCAGATTCCGCCAATCCTGATCTGAAATTTCTAATTCCTGAAATTTTTATTCCAATTTCTGAAATTTTGATGTCTTATTTTCCCAAAAAAAACATATTGGAAAAAATGGAATTATTTTCACTTCCAAAAAAAGGGATTTTTTTCGAAAGTGCTGATTCAGATCGGATCAGTCCGATTTCCACCCCTAGATGTGAGTGATGTTAAGTGACTAAAATAGCTCCATACAAAGTTTTGTCATTGAACTAAAATGGTAATAATACTTACCAGGCAGGGGTGCAATCTTGTGAAGAACAGCAATAAAGAAAGCCCCAGAATTTTGATCATGAGGCACTATCCTCATACAACGTTCTAAAGGTAGAGTCGAGACTTCTGCCTCCAAATTCTGTGGCGGGGCTAATGACTCGTCCATCAACTGGACCCCATTTTCAGAATTTGCATCACCGTTCTCATTGGTTTTGCCGTTTGATGCTTCAATATCAAGCTCAGATGTCTCCTCGAACAATTTTCCAGAAGGAAACATGCCTGGAGTTATTACAGTTCTACGATACTTAGGAACATCATTACAAGATGCGAGCCACTGCCCTTTATCGCGAACCTGCAAAAGAAAATGGAAATATAAATCAAAATCTAAAAAATCATTTCGTAATAAAATGGAGGCATGAAAGATTACGACAAAGAACTAACCTTCCACTTCTTAACACCTGGTCTGCGAGCAAGCTGAGGAAGTTCAGTCGAGACATCAACGAGCTCAACTGTTCCTCCACATCTCCGTAAAATCTGAGAACATAAAAACATGTAAGAAAGAGAAAACATAAAACACCCACGGAACCCAAAGCAGGACAAATCTATTTTAACTTTATATAATCCATGCATGGACACATCTGGAAGTTATTATATAGGGGATGGATAGTGAGAGATGCTTCCGTTTGATTATTAATATGTGTCACTTAAAAATCAGCATTATGACTATCCCGTCTGAACTCCTAAAGTTCTTCATGACAAAATTCATAAACTACCTCCGCAACGACAGCCTCATTCTCCACTGGATTCATTGAGCAAGTGGAATATACCATCCGACCACCAACTTTAAGCAAAGCTAGACCTGAAATGATCATGTTTGGAAATGAAAAACAATTGGTGTTTTTCTGGAATAATAATTAAGAGTGGAGATAAAACAGAGAAAATATTTGGTCTGCAAAAATAAATTTGTGAGTGAGCGTACACATAACAAATCTAGCTTCAGAAACTTCACATAAAACTCAATCATCACACGTGCAATTTGCAACTAAAGGATGTTAAAGGAGCATAAATAAAAATTCAGTTGCATCTAATGCCAAAAGAAAATAAATGACAAAGGGAATGTGAGTAAGGAAAAATTATATGTTTCCTCGACCATCATTTGTTTTCCAATATACATATGTCCGTCCTACATTAAAGTATTTTTACTTACTTTTTCCAGCCCTCTGCAAGCAATCATAGGGCACCTAATTAAAATCTGATGGCACATCACAGACTAGATGCTTGGACATATTCATAATGCTTGGACATATGCACACTCACACTAGGTATCACAGGTAATGCAATTAATTTGAGTCATAATCCCCTTCAACCTACTCCCACTCCCAAATACACATGTTTGTACCTATGTACAGTGACTACTCTTTTCAGGTAAAAATTGTACTTCATCGACTCCAAGAGTGAATATCCAGTTGGAACTAGAACAAAGCTATACAATCCAAAGTACCATCACATAACATGAGAATTGAGAACATGAATATATCCCCAAACAAGGACACAAACACTCAATTGAGCCACTCCACCAAAACTACTATGTTATCGTTTCCTTTTTCCTTTTTTTAAGACTTTTCATATATAACGTTTGAAGAAATTTATGTATCTTGATAATTGGTTCTACCAATGGTATAAGAAATCTCCAAACGAGTTAAAATGGTTGCACCGAGTATGAGTGTCTGTTTAAAAATAAGGTTATTATGGGATATGAGGTTGTGTACGATTTGAGATGGTGGTTCAGTGGTTTGACTAAACCTGCTGCATTCCTGTACACATTTTTAAGCAACCCAATAGATCGAAACTCTTATAACAGTAGAGGTTTGGACCTACTTTTCTCATTTATGGCTAACAGATACTGCAGGCAGGCATTTTCACTGGACAGTATCTTCTGATTTTGCTACAAAGGAGAAGTTAGAACTGTTATCTTGATTAATATTCTACATATTCCTATCGGTCAAAAGATAACTTGCAATATTCTTGCACTGGTTTTCTTATAGAGGTAAGGTTTTATTCTCCCTCATTTTTACATGTTTTCAGGATTATATACAGGAACAGGTGCAGCCCAAACACCCTAATGATAGTTTTGTCCTTCCCCCTCCTCAAAAAAATTAAACAAAATAGATGGTAATAGTTGTAACAACTGAATGATCCACTGCATAAATTTCAAGCGATAGAAACTGGAGCCACTAACATGTTGCTTATTTAGTTTCGCTACTAAGAGAGGGAATTCAACTTATGAAAAATAGTACCTCGCATCGCTATCTGGACTTGTAAGCAATGAAGACCATTACCGTTTCCAGCATTCCTGTAACGGTTAAGAGGAAGGAAAGATGACAACAACATAATAATAAACACTGGAAAAGGAGTGTCAAAATGAATTCTGAGCAGCCAGTAAAAATAATTACCACTTCCTCCAGATATCGGGAGCCTTACGTAAAGTACCATCACCGCTACAAGGGACATCACACAAAACCCGGTCAAATTCAAGCTGACGAATACCAATCTGGGAGTTCTCTGAGTGATGCCTATGTAATTGGCAGCTTGGGAAGTGTTGTGCTTCGTGATTTGTGACAATCAAGTTGGCAGTGCACATTCTTTTCGTTTGATGAATAAGAAGATTACATCTTTGAACATCCAGGTCATTTGCGATAATCTATAACAGAGGCGTGTGATAAGTTACCATCAGGAAAGGGTTTTGTTGAAGAAAATAAATTATAAGAGAAGAAATGATGGAAATAATACCATTCCACTGGGTAAAGTTCCTGGTTCTGTCAAATTGTATATCATCTCCAGTAACTGAAATGTTTTTGAACCTGGTGCCGCACACACTGCATTGTGTATAGGACAATCACTTAGATTTAGTAGGGATATACATAAAATTTTGCATAATAGGTGGTAGAATAATAGCCCCCTTTATACAAACAGAAAATCATAAATAATGTTCAAGTCATAAATGTAGCTTACTGTCGAGAACAAAATGATCAGGACGTACATCAAGGAATAGTGGAGGAACCTGAAACCGGAGTGCAAATAATAACATAAACAGCACAAAAGAGTACACACAATTTAATATCAGACGTTTCACATGCAACTGAACAAGAAAACAAAAGATTAAATGGAATATTGGCCCACCATGCTAACAGCTTCCTGTCTTGTAATGTTTCCAATCTCATTTTCTAGCTTCAGGAACTCATGAAATCTGAAAACGGAATTTGATAATTAAAAAGTAAAAAGGAATGTGATAGACTAGGAAAAAAATAGCATCTAACAACTTCTCTTAGAAAGTGAATACGGTTAGACTTATCTCCTAAGAAGTTTAAGATGCATGACAAAATGAACTCGTATTAGAAACACTCTAGTTTATTAAAAGATTTACAGAAAACATTGAGATGAAATACTGCTACAATTTGAAGAAGTTCCACATAGAAATCAAGTGGAAAGCCACTAACATATTCCAGAATAACTTGTTTACTCAGTAACATATCATGTGTAAAAATAAGTTGGACGAAAATTGGATAGATCAAGTACAAACATTATGAACCATTATGTATCGCTATATTGCTACAAAAGGAAAAGGTAACACCAACCTATTTAACCAAATATGTGATCCAATATACCGCAATTATGTAGTTTCCCCATCTCCATATTTAATTAAAAACATAGTACAGACACAAAATTCATACAATCAGCGAAAGAAGCAACTTCCTCGTTTGCCTGGCCCAACCCCAATTTCTGGTTTCTCTTGTGCTGGTTTCTCATACACCCAACGTCTATTTCAAATTTCTTGTTTATTTCATTTTTATAGACATAAGAAGTATCAAACTGACAGACCCTCAAAAACGTTTTTTCGACACACTCAACGAATTTAGCTAAGAAATAAATAATTTCTAACCCTCACAGTATAGACAAGAATAAATGGATACTGATACTATTTTTTCACCAGTCCTAAACAAACGTTGTGGTATACAACCACTCACCTCTCGAGGGTTTGACTTTTCCGCAACTGGTTCCTAGAAAAATTTGACTGCCAAGCAAGATTATCTGGGTACCATGGTAGCGGTTTTATGGGATCCACTTCAAATCCATCAGCATCCTGCACAAATTGAAGAGACATGGACCAATCAACACTAAACAATGTCGGCATTTTGTGCATAACCTTGGTGCATTAGTAACTTAAAAACTATGAACAGATGAAACCAATTTACCTCTGCCTGAATAGATTTCATAAAGTCGTTCTCCAGCTGCAACTGAATATCCAAATAAAACTGACAACTGCAAAATTGGATAAAGAGAGAGTCAAAAAGGTTCTGCAGAATCGGGAAGGTAAAACAAATCTGAATAACAAGTGAACAAAGGATGTGCAATGAACAGTGAAGTAAGAACCGAATCACCAAAGCAAGAAGTTGGTCATTAAATATTATCCGCTGATAGTTGCCTAATTTCTCAATACACACAAATATACAGCTAACCGATTGCATGAACGCGTCACTTTGCATAAATGTTGGTAGTTGCTAACAACACTTGTTTTAAAAAATGAACACTATTTGATAACAGCTTGAGCATTCAAATACGGTCTGTTAAGAATGTAATTGAATTATTATTTTTATTTAAAAAAAAAAAAAAAAAAAAAAAAAAAAGCAGAGTGAGTATGAACCTGGAATTGATTCTGAAAGCAGCCGGCAGCGGTTTCCTAAGATACTCAATGAAACTATCCCATTCTTCCGGCGAAACAATTTCTTGCTCCTGCATATTTATCAAAACACAAATTCAACACAATGCCAAACAAACCTCCCATTACAGCAGTTGCGCACATACATTGGGGGAAAAAACTCTGCTCCTACACAAAATAATTACACACACACACACAATTTCGAAGCAAAAAACATTTTTCAAAATAATTACACACACAATTTCGAAGCAAAAACCAATTTACAGCTATACGCAAACAAATGAATCTATTTCGCCATCTTCTTCAAGCTTTTACCTTGTAGTACTCATCGAAGCCGGGGTTCTGAGTGGCAAACGGCTCCCAACCTTGATTCGTCTTGCCGTTAGCATCGTCGGTTGCTGCGGCGGCGGAATCATCGGATTTCGTCCGTTTCCACACGTTTTCTCTACCCTGCCGGAAGTGCTTCCTCTGAGTGCGAGATCTCCCTCTCCCTCCCATTTTCACTTCTCAAATTCAAAATTAATTTTGCGCCTACTCTTGTGGCTGCAGTGCAGTTGCAGCTTTTTGAAAATGGGGGAGAACGCCGGTTTCTGGAGTGTGGCGATAGTGGAAGAAGAGGCGGGTTTACATACAGTTAAAAAAAATTGGGGGTTTTGGGTTTTCGCAAAAGACAAAAAAGCCCAATTAAATGTAATGGGCCTAATTCGGGCTTGAAGCCCAATTGTTTATCAGAATCTTGATGTACAGTTTTTTACTTCTTTGATGAATTGATTGAGAATTTGCTAATATAAAAATTAAAATTGAAAAAAAATGGTGATTGAGAATTAGGGTTTGTATTTGTTGTGTTGTGTAGATGTAACACTCGGTAAAATATATCGAATTAGTTTTGTGCGTTTAATTTTGACGCAGTGATCGCGCACAACCACATATACATGTGGATGCGTGTAAAATATGTATGGATCTATACACGTGTATAGTAGAATGTAAATTTATCAACTGTAGCTTAAAACAAACCCTATACTTGTTGATTACCGGTTCTCACGATGGTGTTTCAATATCGAGCGGATTGGCAGAGTTGGTTGCCCTCGATTCTCGACTGTTAAATTTTTTTGGTGTCAGAACGTCGACGTTTGCATTGAATTAAATGAGTTATACTATAATAGACAATTGGAATACAATATTAAACTGAAACATTGCAGCCCACTTCAACAATTTGCAATTCTTGCTGTATTGATTAAAGAAAGTATCAAATTCCGGATCTTCCGGTGCGCGAATTTCCTGAGAAACGAAGCATAGGCATGTCGGTTCAGGGCCAAGCCGACTACTCCAAGAGCAACCATTATGGATGTCATTTAACTTTTAACCACTACTTTAAAGAATCGATTAAAGTTCCATTACACCGAGGTGTGTTTTTCCAATCTCAGACATTTTTTTATTGCACTAACATAATATTTAATACACAACCATTGTTTAATTTGGTCACAAGCTAAAACAATCCAAATCCACACCAGATTAAAGATCCAAAACAGTTAATAATCGAAAAGCAAGATAAACTAGAGGATAACAAAATATAAAACGAGAGAGCAATATATCGATATATCAATCGCTAAAACAACTTCAACAAATCCACATCCCAAAATCTTTTTCTCCAGAAATCAAAATAGCAGTCAAATTGCATAAAAGTTTAAAAACATCCTCAAAAACTAAAACCAACGAGGCCCGAAAATGGAACCAAGAAATTCGCGAACAAAACCCACAAACCAAGTGTATTTCAAATCACCACATAACTAAAATTATGCAACAATCGATGGCTTGGAAGCAGCAGAGAGTCTAGACCTCTTCTTAGCCAAGCTCTCGCTCCTCTTCTCTCTCTGTTCCTTCAATCGAGAAGCAAGAAGCTTCTGGTAATCAGCAGCTTCCGACTTTGCCTTTGCAATCCTCTTCTTCTTGTCCGAAATTCTAGCCCTCTTCCTCTGCAGAGTCAACGGGGTCACAAGCCTCTGAATCTTAGGAGCTTTGCTGATTTTCTTACCTGCGACAGAAATCAAAAAAGATTATTACAAGCATGTAAAAACTGAAAATCGGACAGTTTTGGTAATTCTTGAATCGGAAAAATGAATGGTTGACTAACCAGCTTTGTTAGTGAATGTTCGGCGGTATGTGTTGACGTACTTCCTGACATCATCTTCCTTGGAAAGGTTGAAGAGCTTGCGAATCTTCGAAGCCCTCTTCGGACCTCTCATTCTTGGCTTCTCGACATCGGTCAGTCCCGGAAGATCGTTGTCTCCCTTCTTCACGATCACCAAGTTCAGAACCGAGAGGTCGGGGCTGACAATGCACCCGCGAACAGACTTCCTTCTTCGCTCTCCGTTTCTCCTTCCATAACCACGGAAGCAAGGGGTACCTGGTCAAACACAAATTTATCTTGTAAAAATCAGGGACTAGATAGTAATTTCAACTATGTTAGAGGGCTTGCAGAAGAAGTTACACACACCTCGGTGAAGCAAGAGTCTCACACGGCCAGGTGTCAAGACACCCTGCTTCATTGGGAAACCTTGCTTGTCACATCCTCCCATGATCTTGAATACGTACCCCTTGAACTCCTGGAATTCGAACACGGGATAATAACATTAGCATAAACATCAAATGAATTACATCAAATGAATTAAGCTCAATATGTAAGATATTTAACGGGTCTCGAGTTAGTCAATTAAACATCGTGTACCTCGCCCAAAGCATCTCCATTGACTTCCTGTGAGATTCTCTTGTCCCAGAACACACGACTGCAATTTACATAAATAAAGCCAAGATTAACGAGATTTACGAAAGGATATCGGCTATGTAAAGACTAACAACAATCAAATCTTTCATGCAGGTACGACTCTACGAGTTAAATACGGTCTGACTTTGACTAGATGAGACCCTTTTTATATGGAACATAATAAACGACAAGCTCTGAAAGGGATTAAAATTGTTCGAAAATACGGGAAAAAAATACTAGGTTATTATAACAAGGCAACAAAAGTCAAGAACTCGAAAAGTCATATCAGAAAACTGATTCCATGTAAATAAAATTAGTAAAGATCGCAGCTTGAAACTGACATACAGATCTGAGTTACTAGGGTTACAAAAATCATTAACCAAAATAATAATAAATTTTTATTCAACATTTTCACAATGCAAGAAAATCTCGTACCCTAAATTTCAACCGGTTACAGCTAAACAGACGTTAACGAAAGCTTTCGAACACATAATTACATAGAATTGCAGCAAATGAATCAGTAACAAATCTGAACGAACAAAAAAAAAATACAGATTTAATGAGAAAAAATGTAAATGAAAGACATACAGCTTAAGGTCATCGTCAATTTCCAGCTTCTTCTGGCAACCGGTTGTCGGATTCGCTATGTTGAACTACAGATATCAACAAAAAAATTAACGATTTTAGTGAATTTCTTCAGGATAATTAAAAACATCGTAATTTAAAAAATGCACAAACAAATTACTCTCCGGTGAACAAGTGTGCGTGTGTGTTAGAGAGAGAGAGAGAGAGAGAGAGAGAGAGAGAACCTTCATCTTGGATGAACGAATGCAGAAGCGGCAGCGATGGAGTGAAATGCAGAAGCGGCGGTGAAGAAGATGAGTAAATTGCTGCTTTCTTCTGAACTAGGGTTTCAGGGCCCCAATTAACATGAGTTTTGATGATTGGGTTTGCATATTTGATTGAAGCCCAATTACGTAGCCCAAAAATATAATTTTAAAAAAATAAACATTTAAATTTAAACAAATATTAAGAAATAAATTAATATGTTTATTTTTCGGCTTAATTGCACTTTATGCCCTTGAATTATATTTTGTTGGCACTTTGCATGCTCTAAACAAATTTATAGCACTTTGCACCCTACAAAAACAAAATAAATTATGTTAAATGCACCGCGACGGGAATGAAGTTTTAAAGCTAGTGAAGGTAATTTATAATTTTAGTGGTTTTTTTTCTACATATTGCTGAATGTCGAATCATTTTTTTTATATTCATCAATCGTTCGAACTAACAAATTAAATATGAAAATTACCTTTATTAAGTTCTAACTATTCAATTTCAACAGAAAAAAAAAAAGTATAAATATTCAATTCATAGTGCATTGTGAACGACCCATTGGTTACGAG
Source organism: Erythranthe guttata (assembly GCF_056151865.1). NCBI lineage: Eukaryota > Viridiplantae > Streptophyta > Magnoliopsida > Lamiales > Phrymaceae > Erythranthe > Erythranthe guttata. The sequence goes on along the minus strand of NC_142540.1, from coordinate 24,615,493 downwards.
AGTGCAAAATGTTGTTAATTCTTAATTGTATAGATAGAAAAAGAGTGGTTGAAAACAAACTTAACACTTACATATTTATGCATTATTATTACAATATATAGTTTTTTGTTTGTACAATAAACCACTTGTTCAAAATCCCCCCAAAAAATAATAATAATATTACATTTTCAGATGTAAACAAAATAAAATCACCATTTTTTTCTTTTTCTTGATCAAATAGTAGAATTCACAATGCACAAACAAAATCACCACTTGTCTCAATATCATCGATATCAGCATCCGTATCTATTTCATCGTCAAGATCCATGCTCCCTTCCAAAAACGGGCCCCCCGTTTTGGCCCCCTCCCCGGTTTTTCGAGCCTCCGTTATTATCGCAACCACTTCTTCAATATTCTGCGAAATATATTCATCACTATTTTTCACATCCAAACTCGCTTCTTCTCCTTCCATAAATTCGGCCGGTAAGTTCTTCATAAACCAAGGGTGCTTTATAATCTCCGGAATCGTTATTCTCTGCATTTATCATAACAATAACCATTAAATAAAATCAATAAATATATATATTTTTCAAAATAAAAACTTACCTTTTGGGGGTCGGAAACGAAAATTCGAGACAAGAGATGCTTGCATTCGTTGGAAACTCTTACGTAATCCGGAATCGAATAGGAAACGCTTAGTATTCTCTGTTTAAAAAATGAAATTCGATTTTTTTGTTACTACATTAAGTCAAGAAATGTTCTAATTTAATTTAATCGGAAAAAAAAAATTTACATTTATTGTTTTCTTGAAATTTCTCGGATCATCTGGGTCTTCGAATGGATATGCACCGACTAACATTACGTATAGAGTAACTCCACATGACCAAACATCTGCAATCTTTTTTAGGGACAAAAAAAGGAGAAAAATAAATTGTCTTGTTATTATATTTATAGGAAAAAAAACTACGAAAAAAAAATTAGGCGAAGATTTATTATTATTTAGTACCTTGCCATCGTATTCTTTCCTCGATAAGACTTCCGGTGCAATGTAGGCAGGTGTTCCGACAGTTGATTTCGGTTGAGAATGTAATACCGCTGACTGGATAAATAACCGTAGAACACATAATCAAGAAACTGTATTTCTAATATATATATATATATATATATATATATATATATATATATATATATATATATATATATTACAGTGGAGAAACTAAATTATACCTTAGAATAACCGAAATCGCATATTTTGAGGCGGGGCGCCGAGCTTCCGTCCAATAACGTGTTTTCGAGCTTTAGATCTCGGTGGCAAATTTGCTTGCATATTTTAAAAGAAAAATAAAGTTCAAAATTATTGTTCGAAAAAAAATGCTTTGTCGTAAGAAAATCACGTAAAAGTCCGGTTATTAGTTATTACCATCGAATGGCAGTAACTGACTCCAGAAATCAGCTGCTGAAAGAAAAACCTCGCCTAAAACAAACGAAACACGTATTCATTGAAAAGATTGAATTTTTTCGATAAATAATAAATCGGGGTTCTCGTGATAAGCTTCGAGCTAATTGAATTGAATTTTATTTGATTTTTCGTTAGAAAATGAAAACTCGATAAAATAGTATACCTCGTCTTCGCTGAATCGGCCAGCATTGCATATTCGTTCGAAAAGCTCTCCACCCGCAGCATATTCCATTACTATGCCTAGATGAGTTGGGGTAAGCAAAGCCTGCAACACGGGCAAATAGTCGTTCGACATAAATAAATCCGAAATTTCTTACTTATATAGGTTATTTTCTTGAAATTATAATTCATATGGCACTGGATAAATACATTAGAACAGAGTGGAGGCAGAATTCTCCTTATTGTTCATACTATTTTTTTAACAAAATCGAACATCTTGTGAACGAAAAATTTACGAAACCGATGATCAAGAAACGGGAACCGAAAAAAAAGACGTAATCTTGCACTTTGAGCTGATCAGATATATGAATCACAGTAATGATCTTTGACTTGGAGAGAGAGAGAGAGAGAGAGAGAGAGAGAGAGAGAGAGAGAGAGAGAGAGAGAGAGAGAGAGAGAGAGAGAGAGTAAACAGTAGCTTTACCTCCTTGAATCTGATAATATTGGGGTGCTTCAAGGACCTATGGTTGATGATTTCCCTCTGCACATGCTCATCAATCTACACAAAACACACACACACACACACACACACACAAAATTAAAAAAAAAACCCATCAAATAAAAACAATCATTTGAAAGATTAGAGCAGAAATCTTGAAAATTAATCCAAGCAAAAAAAAAAAAAAAGTAACCTTTTTGCCTCTCTCAATGTACTTAATTGCATAAAGATCCCCACTCCATTTATCTCTAACAAGTTTGGCAACACCGAAATTCCCAGACCCAATATCTTTCAATATTTCATACCTTTCCATCCTTTCTTTCCCTTTTAATCACAGCAAAAAAAAAAAAAAAAAAAAAAAAAAAAAAAACAATCTCCAGAAAAGAAAAAAGAAAATTCAAATAAGCAATAAAGATCAGATTTTTATTATGTTTTTGTTTCTAATTTCTTTCTCTCTCTGTATTGAGTTTTATGTGTGAAGGCATCTCTGTAATAAATAATATAGGAGAGAGAGATGTCAGCAGCTGATGATCAAGTGTCCATTCTTGCAAACTGGAAACTCTTTGGTTAGGTATTTTATGCTGTGCTACGTGGCGTTATTCTATTGGCTGGCTGTAATTAACTATTAAAGAAACAAAGCTCTCCCATTGACTTTGGTGAATTTAAATTATTCTACTTGTGGTGATATTCATTGCAAAAACTTTTGACCTGGATTTTCAATTATTTGCTATAATGGGAAAGCTGTTATCTGGCAGTTTTTTAACTTATTTAACTATATTTTAAAACTTATTTAACTATATTTTAATATTTTAAGTTCCTTTGATATAGTCTAGATTGGCTTTCAAATATTATTAATCAAGATCTTTTTTTTTTCGTCGGTGGTCTATGTTTGAAGTTCAATAATACATATTATTAATCAAGATCATTTACTTATCCAATGGTTTGATTTTATAGTAAATATCTGGATTTAAGGGTAGAATTGGGATTTTACTTCGATATTAATCTAGTTCTTGCTCGAGACTATGGTATAGAACAATGCATAACTCGGTTCTTTTAGATGCTACACTCGGTGAGATACACTGGATGATACTGCACCAGTGCACCATTGATCTACACATAATAACACACACCCATGTATATATGTGCTTAGTGGGTAACTAGATTTTAGTTTCGTTTCAGTTTGGTTTCGATTTCGATTTCGGTTTAAGTTTCAATTTAGGTTGTATAGATTTATGGTGCAAAATCACCCAATATTTTTCATCAAGTATAGCATCTCGTCGACCGCATAACGCTTGGATGGAAAATTTAATTCATTGTTCTAGTGCATAATATTATGGCAAGAACTATTTATTGCTTTTTCAAAATAAAATAATAATAAAAAAAACTTTTATTGCATTTACTATTTTGCACCATTATTGTTGTAACACTCTTTTGGACATTGAAAATGTGAAGTTACCCTACCCTCTAAGCAAAATAGATAGAGATAAGATCTACCTATGCTTCTATAAAAGAATTATATGCGCTTAATTATTGTAGGAAGAAAGCACAAGTTACTTTTTTTGGCTACTTTTTTTTCTTTGGGGATAAGTATTTTTTCTTTACTCATTTTCTCTCTTCACATAATTGCATTCACATTTTTCGACAGACGTAAGAAATATGAATCGTCTGATGATACTTGATCACGTCAAATTATGTTATACACGTATATTGATAACTACTTACACCGCAAACACACATTTACGATTCGGTGATTATATGTACTATGATGTAATATTATCCGATATATTTCACGAGTTGTATAAATAGTTAAATACGCAACGGAGTAATATAGTTCTTCACTCCAAAGATGAAACTTAAATGTGAAAAGTATTTCACCTCCCAACACAATTATGTAATTAATACCTCTTTATTAGTGGGTCCATGTTGCAATTTCTCAAAGAATAATTAGTAAAATATTTAAATAAAAAATAAATAAAAAAAAATAGAAAAAAGGGGTAAAATTATTGGAATGGAAAAAGTTGGAGACCTAGTTGTGGGAATTTGTGGTCCATAATAAAAATTGATAAAAAAACATAATAGAAAATTGGAAAAAAGTGCAAAAATAAAAGAAAAATGGAAGAAAATGACGTGGACGGCCCAAATAGAGACAAGGAGAGATGGGCCTTTTACATCCAAGTGGGATTGTGGGTCCCACAAGAATGTGCCTTGGCATTATTCTCATTTTTTGCTTTTGTTTTTGTTTTTGTTTGTTAATACGAAATCGATTCACGATCAACATTAACGAGTGACGACGTTGCCTTCACGAAATCAACGTCCAAGTTGTGGTGATGGATCCACTCGAATCAACGTTTTTGTTGATTGCATGTCGAGGTTGGGAATTAAATCAGATGAATCAGATCGAGGAAATAACAGTTTCTATAACGTTTTAGATTTCATTATGGAGTACATATTAATTTGTTTCTGATTCGAAAATTTTGAAATTGGAAGCTTGTTTCGGTATCATAAGCTTCGGAAAATGAAATTTTAAACATCATGCTAATTATAATTATATATATATATATATATATATATATATATATATATATATATATATATATATATATATATATATATATATATATATATATATATTATATATATATAAAATTTGGCGTTTCATGTAGGACAATCTAGGGGTGTAATAAGTTGAACTCACTCGTGAGCTTGGTGAGGTGCCTCGGCATAAGCTCGAACTCGAAATCGAATAGTTCGAGTTTCGAGTCTGAGCTTTCTGATCAGTCGAGTCTAAACTCATTCTTAGTTGTTCTTGAGCTCTCGAGCTTTTAAAAAAAAATATTTTTATTTTAAATATAATTAATATAAAATTAATTAATAAATTCATATAAATAATTAAAATAAATAAATTACATGTCATCTTTTTATTTCAAAATTTATAATTATAAAATTATAATAATATCAATAATAATAATAATAAATTGCACCAAAGGCCCATGCTTGAGTTCGAGAAAAAAAAATATTCGAAGAACTGAAGCTCATCAAAATGGACTCGAACTTGCCAAAACAACATCATTTACACCCCTAAGACGATCCTTATTATGATTGATCAAATCCACAAATTCATTATTGTTAGGTACAAATCTTATTTTGATAATGCACACACCACGTGCATAGACGAACGACCCTAAGAACTATTGGCTGAAGATCTCAAAGGATTTTGATTTTGATCAAAACAAAAAATTGGTGAAATTATTAATTTATGGATATGTAATATGATTTTTCTGGTCGAATTGTCGGGAAGAATTGTCAAATGCGATTCCTCTACATATTATTATGTTTTTTATATAATGTTTTTTTTTTATAATAAAAAAAGATAGCATTAATGAGGAAAAATAAACGA